>NC_143013.1:218693516-218863516 GCF_055824585.1 Amblyomma mixtum | reverse complement strand
ACTGAGCAAGGACTGGCACGCTGGGCAGGAAACGAAACTATCAGTACCCCTACCACATAACTCATTTCCCTCTGCCTAACATTCCATTCCTTCCTATCTTTTCACTGGGTGGTTCTGGGGTCCAGGCCTGCCTGTTTCCAGCTGCAAGGTCGCTTTGCGATTTTATTTTCTATTTGTTTTTCTCTGCATGTGTGCACTTCACTGTGCCCTCTCGTGGACCAATTTGTAATTTTAAAATTCGCTTAAGCCTGTTGCGGGAGAGTGGCGGTGTGCGCATGGCCTTTACCACCGCCTTGGAACTGAGGGAAAGGGAAAGCTAAATAGTTACTGAGGCTTCATATGAACACTGACATACTGGCACGCAATTTTACAATTTTTTTATTTGTGCCCAAGGCTGATAAAGCATTTCACCATGCACAAGACAGGGCTGCCCTAAAATGCATCAGTAGAACGGCTACTTGGCATGACGAAGGGCACCTATCCTCAAAGCAGGCAAAAATTTAAACCCCACTTTGAAATTCATCGACTCTTACAATGCAGTAAAGTGCGAAATATGATTGATATGCTTGTATAAGCTGCATCCAGTGCACTTTTTTTGCATGCGCGAAGAATAGAAAGTATTTTAGAGATAATCACACTTACTTTCTGACAGTAATCGTAATGCAGTGTCGTTACTTTTTGTGAGCTCTAATCGGTAATGTAATTTAATTACGTTTTAGAAATTTTCCTTAAAGAAATTAGTATTGGTCAAATGTTTTAGGGGAATCCCCCAAGGTGGAGTAGATTTGTAATAAGGGAGAGTAATTAGTAGAGCGACTGCTCCGGTGAAGCGGTGGTCCCGGGTTCGAACCCCGGACCAGGACAAATTGACGTCCTTTGTAGCCATATGGCTGCACTTAGGTAGATGCCAGTGGGTCATTACTCCCTTATTACAAAGAAATTAGTGGTGTAATTTAATTTAAAAAGTCATTTTGCCATGTATGGTTGGTGGGTGTTTTATGACCTTTGGAGAGTTTTTTAGGACGTGTTTGCGAAATCTTTGGACAATTTGCACCCGCCCCCTCCTCCACCTCCATGAAGACTTAGTTTAAAGAAAAAAAAAAGTACAGAAGTTAAGTAACTATAGTATATTATAGTGCAAAACTAATTACTATTAGTATTATTAGTGCACCACCAACAGTATTTTGTCATGTATAAAAGGGCTTGGGAGTGTATCATCAGCCTTCTTACACAGTGTTGATGGTTGTGCTACCCCAGTTGTGTGCACCACTAATGACAAATAACTGAGAGTGAATGGGCTCGAACATGTGGCCAGTCATGCTGTACATTCTAGCTTTGCACGCTAGGTACGAGACTGAGTGCATTCATCAAACGGACATGCACTCCTCTTTTTATTGAGCCCCGTTTTCTCTGTGATGGGGTGTTAACGGCGGTGTTTCCTCCTCTCCCCCATCCATGTTGGCAGTGCTGCACCTCCCCGGAGGAGCAGGTGGCGAGGGCGCTGGGCGAGGGCCACAGGCGGGCAGAGCAGCTGGTGCTGTACGTGCGGGCCGTGCAGCTGCTGGCGTCCGCCCTCAACCTGGCCCGAGACCAGGTGGCCCAGCGGCGGCTGCGGGCCTCGTCCAGTGTGCGGCAGCTGCTGCGGGGCATGCAGCAGACCCTGCACCGCTGCATGGACTGCTGCCGTCGGCTGTCCCACCAGGGGGTGCTGCAGGCTGCGGGCTCATCGGCACCACCCCCACTGACGGCCGATCGGCTGCTCTACAACTACGCCATCGACATGGTGAGCTGCTCAGTGGGTGGGCAGTGCTAGAAAAAGGGCACTCCCTCTGGTGTAAGCATGAAGTGCTTTGCTCTACGAGTGTTTATGCTCCGTTTCATACCGCCTGTTCCATATTTATCTGTCCGTGTTAGAAAAAATTCTCCTGCGCAAACTACTGGACTATATGGGCTCAAACGCCGACTACTAGGTAGCTTCCTCGTCTTCGTCTTTCAATATGTAATTTAACATCTAAACTTGTAAGCATTTTCAGGAATCGGCGAAAAACTGCATTCAGCTTCGGCAGAACTTTTCGTTCAGGCGAGCAAAGAAGCCACTTTGACAGGCTGCACCATCTGGCAAGCGGTGAGGCAACCGATGTCACGGCTTGTGGCGGGAATGCGCACCTTGCGCGGTTTCTTCGGATGTGTGTGTCGTCTGCTCCTTGAAGTTAACACGGCTCGTCAGATGGCGCAGTCTGTCAAACTGGCTTCTTTGCTCGCCTGGACAAAAAGTTCTGCCGCAGCTGAATGCAGTTTTTCGCCGATTCCTGAAAATGCAGGCAATTTTAGATGTTAAATTACTTATCGAAAGACGAAGACCATCATAAGGTACCTTAGAGTCGGCGTTTTGAGCCCATATAGTTCAGTAGATTGCGCAGCGGAATTTTTCGTAACAGGGACAGATAAATACGGAACACGCGGTACATAGCAGGCAGCGCTGCGGAGGTTGCTGAAGTAGTGCTTCCGCGAAACCATATTACTCCGCCACGTATCATTCATTTTTCTCGAAACTCCGGTCATTGTTTGGACTGTACTGGGTTTTCCAGGACGGGATCAGAGTCCACCTCCACCACTTGTAATGGGTATTTCGGGCACAGAACACAAAACACAGCACGGCACAAAGCAATAAGCGCGCAACGGCGTTCACCGACAGTCAGCGGTTCCAACAGCACCAACAGGAAGCACGCGCTCGCCGAGAGCAGTCCCGCTGCCGTGCGGGCACTTCTTCGTCATTACAGGACGAATACAAAGAGCGGTATAAAACGATGTGGTAGCATTGAAAATCATGGTCGAAGCTGTGAGGCGCTCAGTGTTCGGGCTCTCTGGCCATAATTTTCACGGAGTGTGAACTACTTTTTGGGCCCGGATTTAGTAGAAGCGATTCGCCCAACCAACCACGTATCATACCGCCACGTGTACTTTTTGCTTCTCGAAATCTTGACGACTGGCAAGACGAAAATGTGGCAGGAGGTGAAAAAAAGTCCAGGAGGTGCCCGTCACGGCACTTAAGATTTGTCGCTTCGAAATATGTTTGTGTTCGCTTTGGTTGCATGGTGAACTACTTTTTGCGTGCATACTTAGCCTGCGCGAACAGGTGCGCTGGCTTTGGCAGCATTGCCTGCTATGTGTGAAACGGAGTATAGTGGGTGCTTGGGGAACACGCACTCTAGGGAACCAGAGTCCCACGGAGTTGTTTGAGAAACAGTGGTCTGAGCCATTGCAATGCATTTGTTGACCTTTCAGTGCCAGACGGCTGCTATGGGTGAGCTGTATGTTCACACGGAGGAGTACACGGGCGCCCTCGATGGCACGTCGAGCGAGCACAGCCGCGAGGCAGTCACCGCCACCCTCACAGAGGCAAGTGCACCCTTGGGCCCCAGCATAGTTGTGTGCTGTTTAGGGTTACCTTATGCCTGCCTGTTGTTTGCAAATCATGCTAGAGAGCAAATTTTTAGCCACAGAAGTAACTTGGGCTCGTAGGTACAGTTTGATCCCGCTACAACGAAATTGATGGCACCCACAAAAAATTTTGCTGATGCAGAAGCTTCGTTGTCATGAAATCTGGCCAAAACACTGAGGGATTGGTCTGGATAGTTCATGAACAGCGTTTGTTTGCAAAAAAAAATCTGTCAGCTTTGGTCTTTCGCTGTTTCGAAATGAGTGCCGTGGTGCTACTCCGAAAGCCTCGGGCAATGGACGTATTCGCGTAATAAACACGCCCGCTTTAGTTGCTCTCAAAGTGCACATTTTTGCCACATGCATTATAAAAGCATCCCTGCTTTTACAGCGGTGCTTGGAGACGTTTCGGCAAAGACTAGGTAAACATTCGATTACATCGCTGTCCACTGAATGCGTCATATGCCCCTCGAAATCTATGCTTTAGTCTACATGTCATAAATGTTGCTCAGATTCTGGAAAGACATTTTGCGACGTGCAATACAAACATGCGGTCACAATGTCATTCTGTTGAGACTTCGCCTAGAACGACTGTCGCACTGCCATTGACGCTGCCGTGCCTGTACTAGGTCAGTGCCTGGGTTCACTAGAATGGAAAGAAAAAAATAAAACGCTATCGCGATGCTTGCCAGTGCCAACATGCCCTCGACCAACATGCCAGGCGACAGCAGATTGTTGCGTGCCGCTTGCTCGGTGTTGCTAGGTCTAACGTGCTCCACACTGGTACTTAAGAAAAGACGCTCTGAACTAGCTAGTACCTATCATACATTGTTTAATGTTCTCACAGTTTCCATCAACATAACTTCACACCAAAATAACGCAGAACTCATTTCCATTATGATTTCTTTCATCTCCAAAGGGAGCGAAAAAAATCTAGAACCCGCCTCTCGTCGCTACCTTATGTGCACATATTTGCACATTAATTACAATTCTACAGGTAGTGTAGTTGTGCTATAGAAAGTGTAGACTGAGTCGGCAGCCATTTTCAGTGAAACCTAACGAGATTGGGCATATGGGGATGCACAAAAAAAAAAAGTGGCTACTTATCAGAAAAAATTTATTGAAGCCGGAACCTTGCTCTAAAAATTGTTTCTTGTGGGGGGAAATAATTGCACTGCCTTTCATGGTTTGCTGACGGGGGGAATCGAAAATACTTTGTTTCAGCGGAAGCTTTGCTGTCGCGGCATTCGTTGCAGCGGGGGTGGCTGTAGTGCCATAAAGTCAGGAAGTAAGGACAGTAGTTAAAAAAAAAAACAATGAAAGGACTGATAGATGGTCTAGTTAGTTGTTGCAGAAGTTTACTACAACAGGAAGAATTGGTAATGCAGCTTGTATGAAGAGCAGACATGTGCCATATAAATTGTCTGTTGTGTAGCCGCCGTCCATTTGCCATATTTTTGCATTTTACTTAAATTAAGAAAAAGATCGAGTGCTGGTTCTGCTATACCTCTGGGTGCCATTTTGCCAGCACCATAGCCAGGGAGTTGAGGGGAAATGCCCTTGGAGTTGTCTTGTTTATCTTTACTTTTTATGGGTGCAGTGCTTCAGGCGTTACCAGACGGCCCAGATCCTTCTGCACAGCCTGGCACAACAAGTGGAGAACGATTCAGACAGGGCACTGCTCAACCGATGTGAGTCCGGTTTCCCACATCCCTTTTTTTTTTCTTCTTTTTTTTTTGCTGTTGTTTTCTTTTACTCGCGCGTGAAAGTTGATGCCTGATTGTGGCCATATTCCGACATTGCCTGCTTCCTATTGCCTGCTGAATAGGTGTACCCTAGTAGCGTGTGTGCAGTTCTACAGCTTTGCCAACTTTTGGTTAGCTCTGAAATTTGACAGACGCTGTGCAGCTCTGAAATGAACTCACTCCAGGTACTAATCATAGTGTGAACTGAATATGAATTGGTGTTTTGCGACCCGCCGCGGTGGCTCAGTGGTTACGGCGCTCGGCTGCTGACCCGAAAGACGCGGGTTCGATCTCGGCCGCGGCGGCGGAATTTCGATGAAGACGAAATTCTAGAGGCCCGTGTACTGTGCGATGTCAGTGCACGTTGAAGAACCCCAGGTGGTCGAAATTATTCCGGAGTTCTTCACTACGGTGCCCCTTATAGCCTGAGTTGCTTCGGGATGTTTAAACCCCAATAAACCAAACCAAACCAAAGGTGTTTTGCCTGGGGTAGGCAGATGAGGCAAACACTGGAGCACAGTTGACTGTCTGCTACAAGCGTGTGGTGGTGAAGACATCTGCTGCAACAGACCTAGTTGCGAGCAGTGGCACAGGAGGTTACTAGGGGCAGGGCAGCGTAGGGAGGCAGGATGGAAGAGCAGAGGAATAAAGATCGTTGCCGTAATTGTCAAGTGTGTTGGGTCGTCAGGTGATTCATGAAATGTTTTAAGAAGGAGGCACCTCTGGGTTTAGAGATGCCACTAAAGTAGCTTTTTTTTCTGCAGACTCATCTCCGTGGTCTGTTTGGTTTGCACTCTGTTGCCGACAGTTGTGGTACCAGGTTTTAGCAGGTCTCATCGCTTAAAATGAACGCAGTGAGAGTACAAAAGTTTATTTGGGAAGCATACACTGATACTCATCATGTCCTAAGACCCAAACTGTGAAACCTTCCTTACCTCAGTAAAAAAGCCTTGATTGCTGTGAGGCCGTCTTATGCCATCCGGCAAGCCTGCTTAGTGAAGGGCCCTCTGTGTAAGACAGCTCGAAGTTATACTGTCATGCGTTCTTTTTTTGCTCCTGCCCCTGGGCAACCACTACCTGTCACTGCTGCCCCACTTGATGCTCGCTTCTGCATGCGTGCTGTTGCCTGTTGAGACGTGAGCTTAGCATAAACACAGTCGGAGGAAAACGACAGTGTCGGTAGGTAGCATGGGCAGACGCTGGCGTGCCAGTGTTGCTAGACCACATTGTTTTGCGCTGGTCAGTGGCATTTTTTTACGTTGAGTAAACAAAATTAGAAGAAAGCACCTGTGTGCTTCAATTTTAAAATTGTGCTACAAATTTCCTTTCCTTTATTGGTTAAAGGCATATGCATAAAGCATTGATGGGTGCCCTCGAACCTAGATGTGCAGCGTTCGTTCCTTAACTTAAGAAAGCGCTCCTTTCTTGAGGACGTGTATGGAGCTTTCAGAGTTGTGCTTGCTTCCTCCCTTAATAATTTGCGATAAGGAGGCACGATGAAAGCTTCCTAAGCTGAGGTTAGGAAGTGGTCGAAGGCAAGGAAGGCTTCAGAGTTTGGGCCTAAGACAGGGATGTGATTTTCTGTGTAACGACGGCAAAGCTTGACTTTTTCTAGTCTGTGCAGAAAAAGCAGTAATTTTGCACAACACAGAATACAGCCAGCATGGCTAGAAGCATCGCTAGGCCTGTGCTTAATAAGTGAATAAAGAGTGCAGGAAAATCTCGCGGGGACTTGGAAAGTTACTTATTAAACAATTCTGGAAACACTTGACACTTCTCGGTAAGCACTGTCAAAAAAAAAAAAAAAAGAAGGCATGAACTTTAGCTGTCATTGTGCTCAAGCATTATCCATGCTTACAACAGGACAGTGTTCTGTAATAGATCTGTTGACTCATTGAGAGAATGCAGATCACGATATTTCAGTGCATACGAACAGAAAAGAGTTTTGAGGGCATGATAAAGTTGTACTAAAAATTCTACACGGAAATGGGGGAAATTAAGGGAAAATACTACATGCCAGCTTACGCTTTGAGGGCCGCCACGGTGGCTCAGTGGTTACGGTGCTCGGCTGCTGACCCGAAAGACGTGGGTTCGAGCCTGGCCATGGCGGTCGAATTTCGATGAAGGCGAAATTCTAGAGGCCTATGTACTGCACGATATCAGTGTGCTTTAAAGAACCCCAGGTGGTCGAAATTTCCGGAGCCCTTCACTACGGCGTCTCTCATAGCCCGAGTTGCTTGGGGACGTTAAACCCCATAAACCAAACTAAACCAAACCATGCACTTCGAGAACCCATCACTCATCTTCTCTCCGGGTGGAGATATCAGTATTGCTGGTATTAAGACCTCAAAAAGCTTGAGCACTGCAGTAAGCACTTAGTGTGCTCTTTTTTTGGTGGATAAACAGTACACTGATAAACATTTTGTCTATTTGGGCCTTTCAGACAAGGATGCGGTGGAGAAACGACTCTACGTGCTCCAAAGCGAGGGCCTTGTGTGTGCTTACGACTCGACCTGAGGAAGAAGAGAAGGCACCACTTGTCCTCCGCATCCTTCTCCGCATCCTCCGCCTCATCCTCCCTCACCGGCGTGCTTCATGATGCTGCTGCTGCTGCTGCTGCTGGGTGGCTCCATCACCCTTCATTTATTGCCCCTTGTTTTTTTGCCTGCCGCCTTAATTTTATTCCTGGTTGTTTGGAGAGCTGGACTTCTTCGTCTTCACAAACTTGCATGTCAGCCATTCACCAAAACCATCCATCATGTCCTTTCCCTTTCTTCCATGCGCACCTTTCTCACTTCTTCACTATTTTAGTAAGAAAAAAAAGAAAAAGAAGAATCCCGCACAATGCCGCGTCCTCTTCATATTTCTTTTGTGAACCTGCACTATGAGGATGTCTTGCCTGCTCATTGCAACTTTGGGCAAAGAGAGGAAAAAAAGCACCAGCTGATTAATATAATGATGGATTCCATGTCTTTAGCCATGGTCTGCGCGCTATTCTAACTTCTTTATTTTTTTCCCCCCATACTTTTGCTATATGCGAGGCTTCGACTGTTCGCTCACTCGCAATTTTCTCGCTTATTTTACTCTGGCTGCCGTGAGTGCGGCATGGTGTTTGCAATCAAACAGCCTCTTAAGCCACCAGTCTTCTCATGGGCTGTTCGCAATAAAAAAAAAAGTAACGGTGAATAGAGGCAACCTTTTTTTGGCAGCTTAGCTGCAACAGTCAAAACTGTGCAACCGAGGCAGAAATGCCAAGTAAAAACCCCCTCGCTTTGCACATCGTTGGGTCCTCTGTCTTCTCTTCTCCAGCGTTTCTGCCAGCATCTAAGTTACAAGAGCACTCCCACCCCTTTCTCCGAATAATTTATTTGCCGCGCTTACCTTATTCTTTGCATTTTTTTTTTCTCCCCGACCCCGGACAGATGTTGCGGGGAAACTTGTGATAAAACATTATGTGCACGCGGCAAGGCTGATTGCGCCAGGCACTTGGTTCAGTGCAGTAGTTTGTCTGTGGACCAAGCTGTGCGTGTCTAAAGGGGTCACAACCTCCGCAGGCTGCCAGCTCCCCTCCACCCCTTCCTCCTTAACATGCCCGCGCTTTCTACCGCTGCCGCGTTGACTAGTCAGATAGCCTGAGTGAGAAGGACGGAAGCAGTTGATGAATGCTGAACCGCTGTGCATTCCGAGCCCAAGGCCACGGGGCTCCTAGTGACTGTGTGGCTCATGTCTTGTTCTCTTCGAATACTGGTGGGGATTACTTTTGTTTCCGCTTCGAGTGTTCGGCCTAGTTTGATTTCCTTCCTTGTCTGTTTGGTCTGTAGCTGATGTAAGAGGGGAAGAATTTGTTAATGCCGGTGAAGCCTACTGTGAGATATTCGTAGGATTGGTAGTTAAAGCTGGAGTTGTGTTGTGTAGCTAAAACTAGAACCTCCTTTCTCAGTTTGTTCACATAGAGATGGTCCCTGACCATTCATCATTTTTCCCTGGTTCGAAGAGGCTTTGACTCCCCGCTCTCATTTATTCAGATACATGATTCACAGTCCTGTCTGGGGTTGTGCTTCAGCTGCTTCATCATGCAGTTGAAAAGTTGGCTGATTATAGCCTAAAAAGACTCGAGTTAGCAGCTATCGAAGCCCACTGTTGCGCATTTGAGCCTACCGGTTATTCCCATGGCTTTCGGCCCCATTACGTTTGAGAGAGGGAGTAAGTGAAACTGCTGTTGAGTAACTTGGTTCAGTGTGTTGCGAGTCTGTCTGATTGCGAAGAAGCGTTCTGTTCGCTGAGTGGCCGTCAAAGGATGTTTGCACTTATGATCCAACGACATCAAAAATGCGGCATTTTCGCTGTTGAAGAAGAGTTGAGAACATAACAGGAGCGGGGCACTTTTCATAACTTTATTTTTTTTTTAAGCTGTGTATATTTTGGTCCTTCCTAGTGTACCAACTGTCGAGTGCGCCTGAGAAGACAGGACCGTGAATGTTCACAGGGGTTGCGCCATGCTGTGTACTTGCCTTTTCAGAATGGAGTAGTCTGTGCGACAATCCTGTCCGTTACGTGGATTGCGGTCCAACTTTAGAGGAGCAGCTCTGAGCGATCTTGGAAAGGAAGTGCGTCGAGTGGAGAGGCGTAGATTGAAGGATTTCTTGTAGCGCTGCAGTTGTGGCCGTTTTTTTTTTAAGTGCCATTTGTGGTGCCACTTGGCACATTGGAGACCAGGGGTTGCGTGAGTTTTCGTTGTTATTTCAGGGCTAGGCTTTTGAGAAAAAAGAAAAAAGACCCTGTTTTTAAGCCATTGATTCACTCGCGCACGCTATGAAATGTAGGGGATGCGACGGGAACACTTGTGTACATTGTATTCACACTGAATGTAATGCTATTTACCCCGTGATTATAAGAAACGAAAGAAAAGGCAAAAAAAAAAAATGTTTTGTGGGAAGCTTGAAACAAACTCATTCTGCCATTTATTTCTGCCTTTTTTACTTTTATCCCCTTCCTCTTGCATGCTTCACTTTTCAACGAGTATGAGGTTCCTTTGGAATGGCAGAGCGTGTGGATGAAATACATACCATATACCAAAGTGTAATTGCATGGTTTGCAATTGGTGCCACGCACTGTTTCTGTCTTGGAAGTGCCTGTTTTGTTGAGCGAGTCACCACTGCTGTAGTGTGTATGTATATTATGTGCGGTTATGTCGTTTTGTTCCGTTCCCCTAGGCATGTCCCTTTCAGTTGACCCGTCTTTTATTTGATAGCCGCAAGTGTGACTGTGCTTAGCATCGAGGTGCTCAGAGAGCTCTGTGGACGGGTTATGTACGGTGTAGCGCTGGGCCATCGTAGTGTGTAATCCCCGGAAGTCGCTTAGAAGCTGTGCAGTAGAGGCGATAGTGATCCTGCATTGTTTGAGCTCGCCGGGCAGCAGTTCTAGGGACTGCAAGACACTCGCTAGGCTTCATTTCAGTTTGCACAAGAGGTACTTCTTGCTCTCTGTTCTTCACTGATCTTAATGCCCCTAGCGTTTCGCCGTGTGCACACGTCATGCTCTGTAGTATATGGGAGCTATTGTCCTTGTCGTCCATCTCATTTAGTGAACATGAGTCTGTGCCAGCATCATTTTTATTGTGCCGCCTGTTGTCCTTTTTAGTGTTCCTGTCTTGTTTTCAAAGTAGAGGTCACTACTACTGGCAGTCTCTTTTTATGTCTGTGCTAGATGAGCCTAGCGTGCAGAAACTCCTTCGTGACTCTGCTTGGTATATATACCTAAGGAAACAGCACGATTTTAATGCAGGCGGGTACCTTTCGGAAAGCGTAGTAGAAGGATAAAAAAAAAAATGCTGTAGGCTGTTTGTGAATGTTTTGGAAGTGTTGTGATAATTCCTTTTTTGCTGCTATATAAGACTGTATAAATAACGCAAATGGTTGTGCATCACTATAACTGTAGGGCATCACCGATGCTGAATGTAGAGGGGAGAAAAAAAAAAAAAGAAAGCTAAGAATCCATGCCATGTGGCCTTTTTTCTTTGCCGTCGAGGGAGTATATATGCCACCTGAGCCTGCTTGGATTTGCATGTGTAGTAGAAATGCTGCCAGTGTGTCACTTTGCGAACAGGTTTCACTGTTTGACGAGGCCAGCTGTTGTCATCGCGGTTGTTGTCATCTAGTACCTTCAGGTACTAGATGGTTTATATTTTTTTCATTGTTGCCAGACTGCTTTGATATGCACTATCCAAGGAAATCTCTTTGAGTGATCTTGTTTTTTTCTTTTCTGAGAATGCAAGCAAGTTCAGCTGGCCAATCTACAAAGATCTAGCTATCCTTTGCTGCCAACTCCACCTCTGTGGATGATTGTGGCATTGTTACCCGAGGGCACACTGTTTTTGTATGCTTTCCCCAAGGAGTAGCCTGTGTTTGAGAAACTTGTTACACCCTTTGTTTGTGGTCATCACCAAGCACTGCGTTCACAGTTTGGAACTCTCCTTATCTTAATTTAATCCGTGTGCACTCCTGGCTGACGTGTGTCATGGCCTAGCATTGGTGTAAAAATGGCTGGCCTCTATAGAGAGTGGTGCCTGTTCGACTGCTGGGTTGGTTAGGACGTTAGAGCAGAAAAGGTATGTGTGCGTGGTCTGTGTCTAGTGACAGAAGGTGTGAAGCAGCTTTCTTTGTGCTGCAACTGTACATAGCTGTGTATACATGCAACAATGAACACTGTACATAGGCTTTGTTGGCTGCCAGAGTGCCAGCATGCTTGTCGGGGAGGGGGGAGCAAGCTTTAAAACTGCGACAAGCATGTCTCCTGAGCAGTTTTTTTTTTCTTGTATGAACTACTTTCGACAAAGTGTGCGTGCATTTACTGACTGTGTTGTGCATGCTGAGTTAAAAGAGTGTTGCAAACTGTATTGTAGCATGCTTTTGAGCTGTGCTGTTTTATTGTTGTCCTTGTTTTGTCTTTCTTTGGTTGCCTTGGAAGCTTGTATTTTATTCCCGCTCGAGGAGCAGAAGGCAAAAAAAGTATAAAACCCTCACAAAAAAGACTTGATCTTGTACAGTCGTTTGTAATAAAGAGTTTGTCTGCTGCCTGTAGCTTGCCTTGTTCTGTCTTTAATATTCTTGGTTAGTGAGTCACCTACATCTTTTTATTTTTATTTTATTTATAAATATTGCGATCTAGTACAAGAGGACCAAGGAAAGCCCATGAAACACTAGTTCCTGGCTCAATTCGTTTTTTAACTTGATAGCGTTAAAGGCCCCGTTATGCAGAAAATCCAGCGTCGGAGTTGTGAGGGAAAAAGTTAGGCATGGTTTAGCTCTGGCTGAGCCTGGTCAGTTGCGTTAGCTGCGACACTTCTCGAGTTGTGCTGTGCGTTCTTCTGCTGTCTCTCTAGCACATTGTCTCTTTCTAGCTTGGTCCTGTCGTCGTTGCTTCTCTTTAGCACTCTCCATAACGACAAGATTCCACCGAGGCGAAGCGCGTACACCCCCGCGAAGCGCCACCTCCTCACCCTCTACCTCGGTGGAGAGCACGCATCTGGCCGTAGCGAGCGACTACGCGCGCGGCAGCGGCGCCGATGACGGCGACGCCACCTGGCGGAGCTTGGCAGAAACAGTTGCTAGGCAACAGCGGTTCAAGGTCATTGTGCCTACCGGCTACGCGACGAGGCGAAAACCTGGCATAGTGTTGCTAAAGCAACAAAATCGGAAGCTTGACTCTGGCAGGTGGCGCCCAGAGAGCAGCAACCTAGGAGGCAGGTGGGCCACTGAAGTCACGCGACCTTGTGGCGTGATCGCAACTTGCCCACCGGATAGTGAGCGAACTGCTCATCGTGGCAGGTTTCATTTAAATTAATGATTGGTCGGTCAAGAACACCAACCAGGCCTGCACAAGGCAGACCGCTGGGAGAATCTGCCATCACGGGCTAGTGTCGCATCGCTTAACCGCTGCACCACTGTACCAGGAGGGGTATGAATGTAAGATAGGGGATTGATCTTCTGCATATATGAGGATTAACCCATTACACCAATCGTGTCACACTCTTATGACGGAGCTTGTAGCCCCCTACAATTCCTTTGGTAGCTTGTCATTCACTGCGACTCGTGTAGTTGGTAAATAAATGTTATTGATGTCGAATGAAGGAAGGAGTACAGCTTTGCATCACCGGGTAGGTCTCCCAAGGCTTGGGTGCTTGGCTGCTGAGCCCAAGGTTGTGGGATTGGTTCCTGACCGCAGTGACTGCACTTTGATGGAGGCTAGATGCATAGGATGGCCTTGTGCAGTCAATATTAATATGAAGCCCTCCGTTGAATTGTTCATTATGGCCCAGATGCCTAGCTTTCAGACACCACTGTGGCGTGTCTGTAGGCATTGCACATTGGGTCCCTATAGCCTGTAATCTGCTTCCCACTACGGTAAAAGCTTTGTCTGGTTTATATATTGCCCTACTGTATTCCAACCTCACTCACTTCCCACCTACCAGTGCCAGCTGATGCGACTTCTAGGTGTGTGCATTTAATTTTTAAGGTTTGTTTAACGTCCCAAAGCAACTCGGGCTATGAGGGACACCGTAGTGAAGTGCTCCAGAAATTTTGACCACCTGGGGTTCTTTAACTTGCATTAATATCGCACAATACATGGGCCTCCAGGATTTAGTCTTAATCAGAATTCAACCGCCGTGGCAGGGATGAAAGCCGCATCTTTCGGGTCAGCAGCTGAGCGCCTTAACCACTGAGCCGTCGTGGTGACTGCGAATTATTAGCTTAGGGCACAGGCACATGTTTAACATTTTCTATGTCTACGTTATGCGAGTGGTGTTGAACAGCTAGTTTATTTATAAGGCTTATTTCTAGTAGTCTGAACTGCTGCATAGTTTCTCGACACACTTTATGTTGTCCTTGTGTCATGTGAACTAAGTAATTCTTCGCCATCTCTGTCATGGATGCTGGAGGCATAAACGTTCTTCCTATGGGATACGTCAGCTCAAATAAGACATTAAAAATGACTAGCACTTCTCCTGTACACCTACAGCAAACCCCCTCTTGGAATCCCCGGTGAAATCACTCCATGTGTGCCAGGTTCTCTAAGGTGGAAGCAAAGCGCGAGGCATGCAAAAAGGGAGCATGCTATGTAGGTATGTAGAGCTGGATCTCGTGACAGGATGCCAAGCTGCTTACCGGAAAATGCAATGTCCAGTGAAGCATTGTCTTTAATGATAGTGAGCTGCATCTGCTTTCATTTAATAATATCTAGTTTCATCTTCGTGTTTTGCTCCAGAAAGAAATTGCAGCTGATACCACAATGCGACATTGATGCAAGCTGGAGAGAATTTTTCAAAGAAATGAATAACTTAGTCACAATCTGTCACATTCTCACTGCCATCGCTCCCAGAAGACCTTCCTTTTCCAGATGCACTGCATGCAGCACATAGGGAAACTGCAGTGCATTGAAGGATGAAAATGACGTGTAATTCAGCATGTGACAAGGGACACAGCTGAGAGGGGAACATGCAAAGCCTCATACAAACAGAGGTGACGGCCTTCTGATCTCAAAGTCTGCTGTCAGAGTTGAACACGACGACTGAGAGCCCAAAAGTCAGACTGGAGGTAGATAAGACCAGGCACATGAGCAAACTATTGCAGCTCCAAGATTCATTTTTGCATTCACGCTCTAGAGCACAATAACAACCCAACAAACACATAACCTCCTCAGAAACTCCAAAAAAGGATGGAATGTCCCAGTCCCAGTACAACGTTTATCAAACGTTTCCAGACCATAGAGGCACGACATAGAAACACAAGCAAAAAGGCAGTGCTCCCACTAAAGGTCTAGAAACGTTTTTTCTGGAGTGTTAAGCAGCAACAAAAGCGAGTTAATGCATTTTCGTCCCAGAAATGTAACTGGGCATAACGTTTTGGGACCAATGATTTTCAACAAGAAATAAAAATCGACTGCTCGCGCTCTCTTTTCTCTCTCCTTCGCGCCACAAGCTGCGGGGAGAGAAGGTTTTGCTCTTGCACTCGTCGTTTTGAGAGATGAAACGGCAGTTTCATTCGAACAGCCGAAGGAAGCGGTTAACCCCGCATCTCTCTCGGTGCATGCGTTTCTCGCACGGGGGCCGTCGGCTCCATGCTGCACGCAGGCGGCGGCGGTCTGCATTTTCATCGCGCCGCCGGCAGCGGCGGTCAACATCTTTCCCGTCTTCTAGCGTTTTCCCAGCTTACGCCCAACTTCAAAATTGTGTGGTGGTCCCTCCAGGCGTCTCCGACTATCGGCACTCCTCGCCGCGCCGCTGTCTAGCAGAAGTGCGGTAATGGCCTCCCGTCGCTCGCCCGGCTTCCTCGCTGGACGGGCGCCATTTTGCGCACGCTTATTCGCGCTGCCCCAGTCGTTCGAGCACAAGCCCCAGCGCGCGGCAGTTCTTGCTCTCGTCACTGCGCCAACTGGGCTGTCGTGGACTTCGTAGCTACGGATTCACGGAAGTTTTCCTGCGCACCTCGGCGTGCCCACACCATTCCTTTTGGAACTGATGCCGCGGCTGCGCATCGCAAGTCCTTTGCGCAGCTCCACGGCCCTACTGATGCCGCTGTTAGAGGCGGCGTTCGTGGCAGCGGAGTTCGTGGCAATAGGTGACTCCTCGCACGCACCCTGCATTCCTCAGCGCCTCCGACGACTGCAGCACGTTGGTGGTGGCAGCGTGGCCGTCTACTACGGTCTGAGGCGGGAAGGACCTTCCGAGACCCACCACTCTCTTTCTGCGAGTGCCCATGGGTTAGCCTGCTCTACCAACTTCGCCACCGCGCAGCCATCCTGCCGCAGCGGTATAGTTTGTGCAGTGTTCGCGTGGTTATATTGACCCTCTCCCACTGGATTAATCGTGCCTTATCTCGACTCCCACGCTGGACTGTGCCGCATGCGCGGTCTGCCGCACCATGGATGCAGCGCGCCACCGCACGTACCTGAGCACGTTCACCTTCCCGCCTGGCTCCAAGCAGTCTTATCCTCACACTTAGTCACAAGAAAATAAAACTCCCAGGATCGTTACGAGGGTGTAACGCGTAGTTTGAGCGCTCGCTGTGCTGTGAGAAGGCGCAGGACAGAAGCCTGCGTTTAATTTATGGTTTCAGCTGTTGCAGCCTTGTATTTCACAAGCGTTTGCGGGTAGGCAGGCTGGAAACGCTGATTGGTCAAAAAAAATATGACGTCATACGCGTGACGTCATAGGTCACGTAATATTTAGTGACGTCATGTCCGGTTGGGGACAGGCAGTTTTCCCTAGATTTTTCCCCGCCACCGCTCGTCAGCGGACGGGGCTGCTCGCCTCATGTCTTTCGACCCGCCGCGGTGGCTCAGTGGCTATGGCGCTCGGCCGCTGATCCGAAAGACGCGGGTTCGATCCCGGTCGGGGTGGTCGAATTTCGATGGAGGCTAAATTCTAGAGGCCCGTGTACTGTGCGATATCAGTGCACGTTAAAGAACCCCAGGTGGTCGAAATTTCCGAACCCCTTTCACTACGGCGTCCCTCATAGCCTGAGTCGTTTTGCGACGTTAAAACCCCAATAAACCATAAACCCATGTTCTTCAGAGCGCGCGCGAGATTAAAAAGCGCACCTGTCGCGCTGCGCTGTCACACTGCATGCCTGCTTCTGTGCATTTCTTGCGGACTCCTTTCAGTCATACTTAGCTTTACTATTGACCAAAAGGCTTTCTTAAACAGTTATTTCAAGTTTTATTGCTATGTATAAAGAATATGTTTGTAGCAGGTGCGTGAGCCCGAACAAAAGAAAACTGTTTTTATTCCCCTTCAGTATTCCTGCTTATCGAGACTTGAGCATTTATATGTTGCAGTACAACTTTTTTCAGGCATCACAACTGATGTTTCGATGTGTTTGGTACATATTCATCTTCAGACATTTCATGTCTGTTGGGTAAAAAAAAATATACGAAATAATACTTGACTGCATCAATTGTGACTGAGGTATAGCATCACGTATAGCATGCTCTTGAAATTCCTCTAGCTGCTGCACAGAAGTCTGTAATTGACTTCATTGTAGCTTCATACTTGCACCATTTAAACTCTGCACATAGCTCTTTTTTCACAAAAGGAAATGTGATTAGGTTTCTGAATAGAGCTGTGCACGGGCCGCAATTTCGAACCCGCGCCCGGCCCGGGACCTATAGTGAACTACCGGGGCCTAACCTACCGACAGGAAGCCCGGCCCGACACTGAAGGACCCTGAGCACGCTCGTGCTCGGCCCGACCTGCAAAGCGGCGACGACACAAAAAGAGAATTTCAGGAAAATGAGTTTATTTCAATGGCATTCAAATTTTGACCTCGCATTCCAGATCACAGTTTGGGATTATACACAAAACACAATGCATAAAGGTATAGATTTATCACTCTAAATATGCAAGTTGTTCATTGATGATGGCTTGATCGAAACAAGAGCGGCACTCTTTCATTACGAATCCTGCGGCGCTGAAATTTTTGTCGCTGCTTGAATTGGTGGCCGCAACGGCTAATACTTTCATAGCAAGAATAGAAACGCTTGAAGTACGAAGGAGAATGACAGACGTGGTGTCGTAAGCCATGGATGGCGTGCCACGACAGGAAGATTTTGACTTGTCAGAGGATAAGCGAGCAAATAAGCGACAGGGCGGCGCTATCCTGCGAATGCCGATGTGGCCGCGACATCCCTGCTTCTACTATTCACGGGAAGGCACGGTGCTGTGTTCACTTCACTGACAAGCAATTACGGCGAAACGCAGCAACCAGTACGAGCTGAGCCGTAGTGGAGCTTAAAGGCCCATTCACACTTGCGAGTCGCAAAGGACCCGCGACCAGCAGTCGCTTGCGACCAGGCAGCAGCTCGACAACACCGTTGTTCACACTTGCAAGCGCGACCAGCGGGTCGCTTTCTCGTTAGATTCTCGTTTGAAGCGAAAACTCTCGGGAATGACGTTGTTCGCGTGCTTTCGAGAGTTTCGTCTGTTTTGGCCGCGCCTCCAGTGCATCGCGCTCGGTCGTCTAAACTGCTATTCACAATGTAGAACAACTACCCGAGCGAAGATTAGGTTGTCGTGACAGTTTTGATGTGCACCGTGGTCGTACAAGCGTCATGATGACAGAGGCGCGCTTCTCTGCAGGGCCGGGCTACCAGCCTGCAGTATGCCGGCCGCAGCGGCGTCACAAAAATGCGCAAATATTGCTTGTTCGCGTTCATACCAAGCCCTTGGGTACAGGAATGTAAAAAATGAATCATTTTTGAAGATCGCTGACCAGTACCGAGTTGCTGGTAGAAGGGATAACAGCGACAAAAGCAAATTTCTTCCCAGAGCCGCTTTGCTGCTGCTGCTCCATGCGGCTCGACTGTTGTCTGCTAGCCCCGCTGCTGAAGGCGTCGCGGAAGTCGAGCATGTCTTGATATTATTATGATACAAGGTCAACAATAAAGCGGTGACGAAAGCAGCATCTTAATTACTAGCGCTGGCCAGGATCCGAAGCGCCCTCAGTTGCGACATCGATATGAAACCGGCTAGGCTTAGTGACGACTACGGCAGCCCGCTGGGAGCAGCGCAGGTCGTCGCCCGGCGCGCCCGCGAGCGGTGTCGTTGCCGGAAGCTTGGCTCGGTCGCTGATTGGTTCAGAGGTTTGCGACTCGCAGTCGCGAGGCTGAAAAATCGAGCAGCGAGCGACTGGCCCGCGACTGTCGCTTTTCGACTAGGGCGACCGTTTGCGACTGTCGCTTTTCGACCAAAACAGTCGCGCGACCTCTGCGACTCGCAAGTGTGAACGGGCCTTTAAGTGGAGGCGCCAGTGACATTCTTCTAATGCCATTCATGTGGAGGGGGCCACCCCTTCGCTCTCGCCCGCGACTATTGTCCGTCTCCCCGGCCGGAACGGGAGAGAGTAGCTCCTGCCGGGTAGGCGGACAAGAGAGAAGGCTGCCGGCTCTGCGGTACGGTACGCTGCGAGTGGCGAGTGGAAGAATTTAACCTTTTCCCGATGTGCTGCTGCAAGATAGACATCTCGCGCGACTCCGTGACCCCGCGACCTCGCGTGCGCCGTACGCAGCCCTGCCTCCGCTTCCCAGAACCTTCCTTTCTTCTTACAAGGCGCCCAAAACTGGTTGCTTTTCCCCAAGGTTGGTACTTGCTAGAACCAAAAACGCGTTTCCAGCCCCAGCTAGCTTTTTTTTTAGCGTTTGTACTACCCTCCCGTCCTTGTACATTCCCTCCTGGATGGTCTAGACACAAATCACTTCCTGCTGTGCATGCAAGACGCCCAGCGCACCACAGCCATATTCGCATTTCCACATATATGATACATGCTTTGCCCAACTTAGAGCCCTGGGCGTTTGGTTGTAACACCGTATGACGCGTAATGCATTACCATCAGGCAGAATTAAAATATGAGAAAATTCATCGCAAGATATATTTCCTTGTATTCTCCAAGTAAATTACTTCTATACTAACTCCTCCCTTCTGAAGTGACCAAAAGATAAAACAACTCAGCGTGTAAAAAGGTGAATGCAAAAATACACTACTTTTGTGCAAAATTCACAGGAAGTGCACTTAAATTGCCACAAGTGCATGGCCAATTAAGGAAAAAAAAACAAGGGCAAAGGACGGAGACGCACAACAGGAACACAGGACGACGCTGTGTTCTGTGTTCCTGTATTCTGTGTTCCCAGTACTGTGTCCCCGTCTTTTGCGCTGCTTTTCTTTCTACAATCGTGAACCAATTAACTCGTCCAGCTCTCCACTCTACTGGACCAATAAGGCATCAAGCTTCACAGTGCATTAGTGTTATATCTTACGCTACATATTTTCGAATTGTTTTTGCTGCAGAACAGGTATAAGAGGTCGGCATACACGTCTTTCATTTGCTTAGGAAGAAAGCAGCGCAGTCAAGAAAGTTACTCCCTCCTGCCAGTGAAAATTTTAAAAATGCCGTTTTTTCAGCGCCAGTATAATATCTTTGCATGCTGATGGCATGTTGAAATTTTCGTTGATGCACCGTAATAATTATCTCATGAAGCCCCAGCTCTTGTGGCCCAGGACGAAGAGTACGATGATTTTTTTTTTTATTTCATCCTTCGGGCAACATACAGATATTGCCCACGAGGCAAGACAAAAGGAGGTGCTGAACCTCCTGACTGGGTCTTGTCCTCGCCTGGGTACAGAAGCAGGAGCGGTATTGGATTATACAACAAAAAAAGGCTGTCTTTGCCATCACTTGCACAACAGACGCATCATAAACAGTTCTTGTAAATATATACAGATAATAAAATAATAATACACACTAAATCATATACAAAAATGGTACAGAAATACAATACATTAGGGTTGTTCGAACCGACATAGCATTCCCTGCTGAAAAAAAGCTCCACGACGCAACAACCCCACAGACCATCCACCACAGAACACCACACAATCTGCACGACACACCGCATAATCCGTATGACATATCATACGAATTGTATGACATATCACACAGACTGCACGATATGCCACACAGACCGCACGACATCCCACGATGAACGATCTATGAGTCCATTGCATCATAGAACTCCCCCCCAGCAGGGTTACATCAAACGGAACCAGAAGTAAGCATTTTGTCGTCTAGGACACAACGTTAGACAAAAAGAAAGACGAACAGATGCGTTCAAAACCCCTGCGCGTGGAACTATTTTTAGCTGCATCTATTACAAACGGATGAGAATTACACATCAACATGATTTGGTGCTCAATTGATTGTGTTCCGTAGTTGGTGCGAGACCTATTTACCACAACAGAAGTCTGACGCAAGCTGTAACCAGTGGATCTATTTAGGTACGTGTTAAAAAATTAATGTAATTTGTTTTTATTTCGTTATAAATAAACACACATATTTTGAGTTCATACATGGCAATATTTGAAGTGCATTTATGAACCAAGTTCTTATTGCTCTAACGTTCTCCTAAGCAAATAAAACTGAAAATTGTGATAATTTTGATAATGCTTTATGGAGCTAACACTACCACGACGTGGTAAATAAACAAAAAATAAATTATTTGATAAAGGCCTGTACGCTGCACTTGTGCTGCTCATTTATTTCATGCTGTCCATTTTCTCAGTGCAGTGTCTTCTTTGATAGGCATATTTCCGGCTCATTACATACTTTGCTTCGGTTCACAATTCTTCTTTTAGCTATATTTCATCCACTTTCCTGCCATGATCTCTATTCAAACGTAATTTGTGTAATTTTGCTTTGTCCGGGCTCCTGCAATGTTCCAGTACATATGAATGATGTGAAGACCTGTTTCAAGCTGTTGCACTATAATTCACTCTAACCTCCTCGATCACGATCACCTAAGCCTTTCCTTATCTGTTGCCATACTTTTTTATGGAAACACTTAAAAACAAAGCATCATGATCTATTTCAATATTGTTTTATTTGCCGATCTAATTTTTTCGAAGATAACATGGAATACCAACTCCCCTTTAATGTCCCCGTTCTCGTCTCGAAGTCGCGAATTTTTAGATGTGCGCTCAGTATTCTCGTTAGTGCATTTGTGCTCACAAGGGACTAGAACAGCCAACGCGGCTAATACGCTAGATTTAATCCTGACAAATCGATCTGACATAGTCTCACCTATTACATACCTGCCAGGCATCAGCGACCACTTGCTAACGCACTCTGACATTAATCTAGCCACTCCGAACACTAACAAAAAGAAAAAAATAATAATAATACGAGACTACAACGGAGCAAATTTTCAGGCGATAAATAATGAACTTTTTTTTTATCGATGCTTTCCCATAGCTTTGGTGTCCGCAGCATTCAAACCAACTGGAGCATGTTCACAGCTATAGTCACCCAACTCATAGAACAATTGTGCTCACAAGGGACTATAACAGCCAACGCGGCGAATACGCTAGATTTAATCCTGACAAATCGATCTGACATAGTCTCACCTATTACATACCTGCCAGGCATCAGCGACCACTTGCTAATGCACTCTGACATTAATCTAGCCACTCCGAACACTAACAAAAAGAAAAAAATAATAATACGAGACTACAACGGAGCAAATTATCAGGCGATAAATAATGAACTATTTTTTTTTATCGATGCTTTCCCATAGCTTTGGTGTCCGCAGCATTCAAACCAACTGGAGCATGTTCACAGCTATAGTCACCCAACTCACAGAACAATACACTCCTGAACGCACTGCCACCACCCACTCAATAGCTCCCTGGTGTAATAATCACATTAAACGTTTATCTAACAAAAAGAAAGCCTCTACCGCATCGTAAAGTTTTCGCCAACTAGTGAGTGATCGGACTTCGTATTCAGCGGCTTCCAACATGTATGTTCAGGCGCTCAAAAGCGCTAAAAGCACTTCCACTCACATGTAACCACCAATGTCAAAAATTCTGGCGGGTCATTAATCCTTCCACTGACGATAGTTTTGCGTTATCTGACCCGTTAGGCGACCCCATCCCTTCCAACGTTTGGGTCACGATTCTTAACCACGCAATCACTGACAACTTTACACCCATATCTGATGTATACATATGCCTACAACTCACCACTTATGTTTTCATGCCACCTATAACTGTTGCTCCTACTGGTGTGAATAAGCTTATTGATGGACTCAGTGTTCATTCCGCTCCGGGTTATGACTGCGTTACTTAAAAAGCACTGCAGCTTATTCGCCCATTATACTAACCAAACTTTTCCAGCATTGACCAGTCAACGCTGCTACTGAGTGGAAGATCGGAAAGGTGGTTACAGTCTACAAATCCGGCAGCAAAGCATCCCCTATTAATTATCGTCCCGTATCCCTTACCAATACTTGACCCAAAATGTTCAAATATATAATATTCACCAACCTTGTTAACTTCCTTTCATTGAACAACTTGTTTATGTCAGCGCAACATGGTTTTCGAAAACCTTATTCTTGCGAAACACAATTAATATAGTTTACACATGCATTGCACTGTATTCTAGACCTACCATCACTAACTGACTGTATATTTCTGGATTTTTCGAAGGCTTTCGACGATGTATGTCACAACCTTTTGGATCACAAACTAAAACATCTGAATATTGACTGTAACTTATTGAAATGTATTGAATGTCTACTTAATCGCTCACAATTAGTTTTTGCTATCGGTTATAACACCTGTTTTACAGAGGTGTCTTCCGGAGGTCCACAAGGTTCAGTTCTTGGACCCTAGGTACTGTTCCTGATTTAACATTAATGATCCCCGCTCTCTTATGGATTCTCATATTCACCTATTCGCTGATGTTTGCGTCATTTTTAGAGAAATAACCAACACTAACAACCTTACATTACTTCAGTCAGTGGCGGTCACAGAGAGTGGTTTTAGGGGGAGCGGACAGACTGCTGTATATAAAAAAAAGAAAAAAAATAGAAACAACGATTTTTCATTTTATTTGCACAAAAATTTTTTTCCGCTTTGTTGTTGAAAAATAAATGGCGAACGCTATAGACGTTATACCATTACTCAATCTTTGAATGTTAACGTTTACGCGAGCAATATTCATTTCGATACCAGGGGAAACGAGTCGACGTCTGAGATATTCCGCCACGACATGTCCACTAAGGTCAAAGCACCTGCCCGGACATTTCACCAGTGGGGTTAGCGGCCTTCATTTCTCAGTTCTGGGAAGTGGCTTAATTTGTTCCTCCCTCAGTCCTCAAGGCGGCTGGTCGGCGCTCCTTGTCAAGCCAGAAAGGGATGGTCCCCTCGCTGGCATCGCTGTGTCCCATGGTGGGATAAAGACATGAATGGGTGGCTCCCTCCCCCCCCCCCCCCCTCCCCCCCGCCGATGAGGTTGTTGGCCACCACAACCGCAGGTCAATGGCACCGCCGTCGCCGCCGCGCCGGCGGCATGGCAAGACAACGGTGGCGGCAAGGCAGGAACACGATACCTATCAACGTGTTGAACGTGGAATTGTGTGAAATAAGACAGCCGCTAACAAGGTGAACGTACAAAGCAGGGGACTACTTGACGAGACCGCCACTGACTTCAGTGCGACTTCAGTGCGTTGGAATCAGCCTCATCATATAAGTGCATCGGCGTCCACATTACTTATTATCTTAACTGGTCTCTTCATACCGAGAACATGATTGAAAATGCTAATCGCATGCTTTGCTACTTACGTCGCAACTTCTTTAACGTTCCTTCCAATTTGAAACTACTGCTTTATCAAACACTAATACGATAAAAACTCGAGCATGCAACACGTGTATGGCACCCTGCTCATGACAACTTCATTAATGATCTTGAGCTGGTGCAAAATAACTCTGTGCGTTTAATCCTTGTTAACTACAACCGCACAGCGAGTATAACTACTATGAAGTCTAATATCTGCCTCCCATAACTGACATCGCGTAGAAAAGTGTTTCGTATCACCCTGTTCCACAAGCTGTACCATCATCCCGCTCTTCGTGATCACCTCATCCCCCATACAATTTCTGTATCCCGCCGCATTGATCATGATCACAAAGTTGGAAGTATGTCATGCAACAGAAAATGCTGCTCGCAGTCATTCCTGCCGCGAACCTCATGCGACTGGAACCACCTTACCGCAGAAGTTGCCGGCACTGAAAATTACGAGCAGTTCCGCGTAGCACTAGCTAACATTGTATATTCAGGCGCTGTTTAATATTCATGTAATCAACTGTATTTTTCTCTCAGTTTTCGTATATTTACCATTCCCCCTGTGTAATGCCACTGGCCTTGAGGGGCAAATAAATAAATAAACAAACAGAGTAATATGCAAGCCTCTCACACGACATTCACTAATATTTCTTTCTTTCTGTAATAACGATTTGTAGACAGCCTAAAGGCTCATATTTCACTGACGGGAAGGTTCATTTTTCAGTCACAGTTCCATACTGTAGAGCGCAGGATAGCGCTTGTGCTGCATAGTTCTTCTGTGTGTGTCATTGTAGGCGCTATTGTTTGTTTTCTCAAGTACTATGCACCGTGTATCCCAAAATGAAGTTCTTCTAAATCTTCTTTGATATTAGCAGTTGCAAATTCAAGCCTTCTGCAGGATTGGAAGGAGGCCCAAGGAGACGAGGACTAATTTTATGCATATGTAAATAGCTAATCTATCTGTACTATTGTAACTTGCATTCTCTTTTTTGCTTTATGTGCTGTTCTTATATTTCGTGCCATAATGCTGAATGTCGTAATTTTTGTATGTATTATAGTGCAAATTGATACTGTATGTCTGCTGTCAAAGTGTTTTCTTTTTCTTTACCGTAATGCGCGATTGTAATGTTTATCTCTTATACTGTTTGGTGTACTTTCCATGTTCTTTTAAAGTACCAACTTGTTTTTCCTACGTTCAAAACTGTCATCTAATGGTCCCCTGGGCCTTGTCAAGCTGTGTGCACAGCTTTTAGCCCAGGGTGACCAGCCAGATTTTTCTGGTAAATAAAGTGCATTGACTGATTTATTAATTCATTGATATGCAACTTACAAATGATTGGAAATGAGGGGAACATGTGCACAGGGCGGAAAGCGCGTGGTCTGCAAGGAAACACTGAGGTGGCCCCGAGAAGGGCCTTTAGTAAGGACGACATCCGTTTTGTGCCTCTTCACTAAGCAGCGACGACACGGCGTGCGCAGTCCTCGTTTTGCTCGAGCTGTCGAAGCAATCCTTGGTAAAAAAAACACGAGGGAACAAAGTCGTGCTGTGTATGCAGATGTGATCGCCTCGTGGTTCCATTCACAGCGAACAACCATCCGGCAAGCCCGGCTCTTTCGACGGATTCAGGAAACGACTGAAAAGAACAAAAGTAAGGAGCGAAGAAAGGTGCACTGCTTACAGGTTAGAACACAAAAACAAAGCTAGGCGCTGCACTCGGTTAACCCATTCAACGAGGCGTGCCGTGAGCTTTAAATCTGATTTCGACAAGGCGTGAGAAGTCGCTAAAGAAGCAAAGGCACACTGCACTGGGTGAATGATATAGCTAGACTAAGCGCAAGTCATAACTTCTCTAAAGCCACACTGCACTCGTTTAACCCTGCAACGAGGCCTAGCGCGGGTTCTGATGTCTGGCGCCGATTTCGACAAAGAGAGGGAACACGGCCGCGAGATTGGATGCCCGCAATCTTCCAGGAAGCAATGAAGCGGCCCTGAAAAGGCCGTTTGGAGCAGCTCTTCAACGTCAACCTACAGCGGCGTGGCGGCGAGCAGTAGGCCCAGCGTCCGCGGCGAACAATGACATCGGCTTCCGAGAAGCATATCCAGGGAACGATGCTGCAAAAACAAAGTTTCGTTACAAGCACCGAAATTTGGTGAGCCCTCAATGCACGAGAAAACTTGCGACAATGTAGTTCAGTCCTTACCTCGGGGTTGAGAATGCGCACGCCCGACAAACGCGTCAGCGTAGCTGTCAAACGGCGGTCCTCAAAGCGCGCCTGATGCGGATCCTTGTAGTGCCGCGGCAAAAACTTTAAATACGAGCACGACACTAGCCACGTGCTCCTGGCGAAACGGCGAAAGCCGCAAGCAAAAACTGCACAGAAATTTCAGCTGGCTGTCGCCGACGAGCGCACCGCGTTGCACACGCCTCGAAACGAGCGCGCCGAGGATCACGAAACGAATGCCCGCTCACCACGCACGCGCGGCGCGGCGGGTGCACCTAGCGATTCCCCAGGCGCTCTAGGGAGAGGTCGAGAAAGGCGCGCTGACGCCACGTCCGGTTGAGAACGAGGGCGAAGTCAAAAAACGTCACGGAGAAGCGCATCCCATCGACCAATCAGCGTTTCCAGCCTGCCGTCCCGCAAACGCTTCTTGTATTTCATCCCTGGGTTTCCGTAGGCAACGCCGTCAACTTGTCAAGGTATGTTGGTTTATTTTAATTATTTATTTAATTTATTTATTTAAGCATACTGCAGGCCCTTTTCGCATTTTTTTTTTATTTTCGCCTAGTAGAACTAATATTTTTTTTTTCTGTTTTGATAACACGTCGCTGAAGCTTGCTCCGAGTCTCTAAGCGTGAGGCGGGTTTCAAGTTGAAGAAAATCCGTGACCTGAAACTGCGTGTCTGCAGCGTACGCCCATCTCGTCTTTTCTTTTGTCACCGAAGTTGCTCTTTACATACGTTTGCTTTTGCATGTGCATATCTGCTTTTGAAGCCCTTAGAATGCTCGTTTAAGGTGCATCAACTTTCAGCCTGTATTCTGTTTTACTTGCTTCATATTGCAGATTTCTCAGGGCTGGAGAAAAAAGTGGCCATCATTATTGCATGGCGCCGTAGTGTTATGTACACTGTGTATTAAATGGTGCATACGTTTGCGTCTGCTTTTTGTATTCGTTCAGATTTGCGCCGTTGAACGTAAGTTTTTCGGCACGGACTTTCAATTCGGTCTGTATTGTTTTTCTTTGACTGAAACATGAATGCATTTTGATTGTGGTGGTGTATGGTGCGGTCGCCGGCATGGACGACAGGATGCAATTCGTGCTAAGAGCACACCTAGTAAACTGAAATTACTTCTGTATGGCGCTGCTATTTGCTCTTATATGAGCCAAATCGGGTGACTTTTTGAGTTCATATTTCCTTTGTGTGCAAAATGCTAGGACATTTCACGTAAACGGATAAGTGCCGAACGGCCGAGCCAGCACGCATTCAGACGAGTGGAAAGGTGGATTACACCACCTGTAACGTAAGTATGCACCTGAAATTTGGCACATATGTGCGCTTGGATGCCTGCAGGCTGCACGAAAAATGAGGAATAATTTTATTGAACCAGAGCCGAGAAATCGAGCATTAACCTTTTGGGGCTTTCCATGGGACGCACAACTTTTTGGACATTGCTAGTTGTGGGGACGTTTTTTAGATGTGTTCAGGAAAAATGAGCACCTCCTGGGGAGATTCCAGATGTCCCGATGGGTCATTTTTGGGAGATTTTGAGGAGGTTTTGTGTTTGTTGGGAAGCACCTGGATTACAATCTAAACTCTGCATCATTAATGGCAACAGCAACGCCTAGCTAGTTGAAGTGCTGAAAGACACTGCCCTTTTTGGCACTTGTAACTTGTGGTGCATGCAACACAACACTACTGAGAAAACCTCTATTGCAAGCAAACCACACCTACTGCCATCAAGAACATCGACTGATCAAGTTTATGACTAAACAGACCCAATTTTTCCGATTCCCCTTTCCCCTCCCTGAGCTTGGCCTGTCTAAGTAAATTTATTCCTCCTCCCACCCCCTGTGGCACACTCGATCACCACGCTACCAGCGAACTGCCACAGGTCATGCATGCACGTGATTCATAAACGCCCTTACAACACACTCGTGCTCAGAGCAGATACCACAAGCAAATGGTCACTTGCACCTTATGTGCACATGTGTAACACTTGAGCTACTGCCGCCGCGGTGGCTCAGCTGTTATGGTGCTCGGCTGCTGACCCGAAAGACGCGGGTTCGATCCCGGCCGCGGCGGCTGGAATTTCTTTGGAGGAGAAATTCTAGAGGCCCGTGTACTGTGCGATGTCAGTGCACGTTAAGGAACCCCAGGTGGTCGAAATTTCCGGAGCCCTTCACTACGGCGTCTCTCATAGCCTCAGTCGCTTTGGAACGTTAAACCCCATAAACTAAACTAAACCAAACCATTTGAGCCACTGCAGGTACTACACACCAACATGCCATGGCCCCACTTCGATAGCATGTGCACCACTCTTGTTGAAGAAGGAATCAGAGAGGAACTGGCCCTCTCGTTACAGATAAAAACAAAACTGAGGTTGCCAGTGTACACTGGTCATGTGCCACGGCATGTGTCTCATGGCAGCACTTTTAGACAAGGCCTGCTTGCCATCGAAACCCAGGGCACTCCTGTGACAAAGGTACCAACAGCGTGAAACACATCAGAAGGCATCAGAGAACTGCAAACAGTAGAGCAAAGCTACTGCCAGCACACCCGTGCTCAAGCAGGAGCTGCTCCCTGGCAGTAACCCATTGAAAACAGGTGCCGCGGATATCCAAGTCATAGCCCCGTATCCTCATCCCTACTAGATCTTCCGAGGGAGGACTAGGGATGTCCTTATTCTAGATGTCCTGACAGGTTATCCGGCAGATATCCCACTTGGTCTTATTGGGGATACAGTTATACATCTTCTATTCTTTTTGTATCTCAACACATGTATGTGAGGTATTTGCTTCTAAAGTACCCTTTATAATTATAAATATTAAGATTTCAAGTCACAGTCGTGCATTTCTACAGGATATGCTTCTCAAAAAGCTGTACAACGATCCATATGCTCTCAATCTCAAGTGGAAAACAGTGCACGTGGCCTGAGGACCCGATCATACAACCTTCATAGCCAGTTTACCGAAAAGTGTGCACAGGATGGCCGGCACGTTCACCACTGTTCTCAAGCTCTGACCCAGGTAGACAATCCATGCTCGGCTGTCTATGCTTGTAATTGTTTGAAAATAATGAAATCCAAAACCTTTTCAAGACTTTTTTAAAGAACTGGTTAAAAACAACGGCATTTTGTGTTATAACTTCACTCCTGGATAAGCAAGTTTCACTTACATAATGGCATGTGTTTTAGCCAAGCGGTTCGGGGAAGCGGCAGTGGGTTGACCACAAGGCTTTCGCCAAGCACACTTCAGAATTTCCAAAGTAATTTTTCAGTAATTTCTACAGTAATTTTTTTTTGGTAGTTTTGATAGGCTAGGAAGGGAGTGCAGCTTTGCTAGACGTTCCAACAGGCCCCTGCGAGTCGGTGATTATATATTTTGAATCGGAACATGTGAGACCGCGAGAGCAATCGCGACCTCTTCAGTTTGAGTTGCACTACGGGTGAGGCCACGAACTGTGTTGCTGTTGTAAATTACTGCGGCCGTGTACCATCCGGCCCGTTGTAAGGGCATGAGGCGTCCACGTAGTACACACTTGTTTTGTTGCCGTAATGTCGGGCTGGGACTTCCGCTCGTAACGGGCGCTGAAGTGAAAGCGGTATGTGCCAGTAGATGGAATCTAATTTTGGATTTCAAATACCCCACCCCCCATATAAGGGGGTGGGTAGGCCGATCCCAGCTATAGTGCTATGCCGGGCCGACCCGTGGCAGAGGTGAAGCAAGCCTCAAGCACTCTGCCGCACTGCAAAAATTGAGTTAATATCCAGAGGGCCCACATAGGGCCCGTATCAGATATTAAGCTGATAAGAACAGATACTACATTTTCTATCTAAGCCATATAGAGGCCGAGAAGCGATAACCGGCAAATGCGCCCACAGTTCGGAGCCCCCTCGGTCGACCCTCGAAATGGCCCCAGGTACCTTGCAAACTGCAAGCGGCAATGCTCCCTAATTCCAGTGTCTTTCGTAATGCGCCTGCTCCTTTGGCCATTGTGGCTGCATAGGCGCTTGCCTTTTAGTGCTTCGAAGTTAATAATACCCAAATCTGCTCACAAACTGCATGGCGATTACTCGGACCAATGACGAAAATCGCCAGCGGTCGTCCTGGCGGTGTCGTCGCGGAACCACCGAGGATTGCATACGAGTGCATGAAGCTAGATATAAGAGAGAGAGAGAGAGAAACAACTTTATTTGCTCGAGCTAAATACGACGTCTGCTTAGACGCCGTCGATGGGAGTGGTTCCCTCTTCACGGGACCCATATGCATCCCTGGCCGCCTGGCCCCTGGAGATCAGGACGAGCTGGTCTTCCACGGCGGGGCTGGTTAGCAAGGTCTCCCATGAGGATGAGGGATGGGGTGGGGTAGTGGGGCAGGTAAGAGGTGGGGGGATTTCCTTGATGAAGTTGCATACTCCAATGACATGTTGGAGCGTGCCTAACTCAGTCTTGCAGAAATCACATTCCTTCTGGTACCTTTCCGGGTACATCTTGTATTGAAGGTAAGGGTGCGGGAAGGATCCTGCCTGTATCTGCAGTTATTAGGCCTATGATCCCCGTACGAAACGGAATTAGTCGTCAATGGAGAAGTGCAGTTCAACAGAAAAAAATGAGAAGGGCCGTCACGCGCGTGCAACAAGGCTACTCCCATGCGCTCGTAAACGCTATTAAACGCCGCAGCGGCAGCAGCGGCAACGCGACCGACGAGCTCTCTGAGGGAAGGAACGAATGGAAAAAGGCTCTTTTTGAGCATTTTTTGTGCAATGAATGGTCTTATAAATTTATTTTCATATACCTACGAATGTGTCCGGTAGTGAAAATTTCGTTGATAATATAAAGTAATATGGCTTTAAATCTGTCAAAATGCACTATGAGATCCCTCATCCTAACACCATCATACCCTGGCGATTTTGTGATTGACATTGTTTTCAATACGTCCCATAATTCTAGCTCAGTAACAGCAGGCACGTAAGCTGAATGGATGTTTGAAGCAGCAGCAGTAACCTTCCTCATTGACGTTCCCTGTTTACACAACAAGGAAAGAGATTCTATGAAGTGGTTATTGAATTCGGTAGCCATTCATTCGACACTCTCCGCAAATGGTCAATCAGGCATCCCAAAGGCGGCAGTGCCAGCGTTAGACCTGCCTTTCACAATGGAAGAACTATCCACAGCTATCGCGGAGACAAATAGACACACGTCTCCGGGTCATGATGAGGTGACCTATGAAGCCATTGCAAAGCTACCCCACACCTCCCGTCTTCGACTCCTGGAGTATTACAATTCTTCCTGGATGACTGGTGAGGTCCCCACGGAATGGAAGCTGGCGAAAATTGTGCCTGTTTTGAAACCCTGTAAGCTGCCAACAAGCTACGCATCATTCCGGCCCATTGCCCTACTGAGCTGCGTAGGTAAGCTGATGGAGCGCATGATCTGCAAACGCATAACTTGGTTCCTAGAAAGCCGAAATGAGTTCCCCCAAGAAATGAACGGGTTCCGTCAAAACAGGTCTGCGACTGACAATATCATCTCCCTCGTCTCATCAATTGAGGAGTACCTTCATGTTGGGTACATCCCGACAGCCGTTTTCCTAGACATCAAGGCCGCCTTTGACTCTGTCTTTCACCATGCAATTCTCGCCGCCTTTGCCAGTCTTGGCCTTGGAGGAAAGCTATACAAATGGATTGGGCATTATTTGAAAGAACGGAAAATTTTTATGACCACTCCAAACGGTCCAACACGCTTTCACACAGTGGAGAGGGGCGTACCACAGGGAGCGATGCTCAGCCCTCTCCTGTTCAATATTGCCCTTATACACATAAGAAGAAACCTTCCGCGAGGGGTCCGTATAACAATTTATGCTGATGATATCTGCATCTGGACCGCATCACGCTCGCGCTATATCACCCAGCAACGTCTACAGAGAGCGCTATTGCATATTTCAATGTACCTGGCTTCCAGAGGTCTTCGTCTCTCGCCAGAAAAGAGTGTTGCAATGGCGTTTACAAGAAAAACGATGACCCGATATCCGCTGCTCCTAGGCGGACGATCGCTACCATATGTACGATCTCAGCGATTCCTGGGTGTTGTAATCGACTATAATCTGTCATGGACACCTCAGATAAAAAAACTCCGCGAGAGGATCACTGCAGCATCGCAAGTGTTTAGGTTCATGGCTGGAACAAGGTGGGGTAGCAACTGCCGATCAATGCTTCTGCTTGAAAAAGCCTACGTTGAAGGAACCTTGCGCTACTGTCTACCAGTGTTTCAAAGATTATCTACATCAAGCAATAAGTCTCTCGTTGCCGCACGGAACAACTGCCTGCGAATATGCCTTGGCCTCCCAAAGGGTTCCTCTGCATTAGGAACAGTAGCGGAGGCAGGATGTCTCCCGCTAGAGGTGATTGCCGCCCAGGAAACTATGCATACCCATCTCCGCCATGTTCTTCAAGGGAAGAAGCACTTCCTGCACCTTGTCCACCTAACTCACAGCAACTCTAGCTTTGGCCAGGCAGTGCAGCTCCTGCCCATCCCTACTATTAATCAGCCACAGAAACTACTACCTCCGGCCTTTCCTCCATGGACACTCTCTCCTCTAAAGGTGAAGAAGTTTGTTCCAGGTGTGAATGCAAAGAGCCGCATGCCACAGGCAGCGCTTCTGCAAACTACTCTCGCCTACTTAACGGAGGAATATAGGCAGCACACCCATATCTTCACCGATGGTTCAACTACTAAAGAAACCTCTTCATGTGGCGTTTATGTGCCCTCAACAGGCCATGCCCTTTCTTACCGGCTGCAGCGGAGGACATCCTCTACGACAGCTGAGCTTCACGGCATTAAGGAAGCTGTTTCTTACATCCTGCGCCGAACCGCCGACCGTTGGGTTATCTTCACCGATTCGAAAGCATCTCTCCAGATCCTGGCCAACCTGCTGAAGAAAACGAATCACCAGCCAGTTTCCCTGGACATCGGATATCTACATCATTTAGCTATTAACGCAGGCCACTGCATAACATTTCAGTGGGTACCTGCTCACTGTGGCATTCAGGCTAATGAAAAAGCAGATGAAGCGGCCCGTAAGGGCCATCAACATCGGAGATACATTAGAATTTTTTTTACGAAATCTGATGCGTCCCAGGTGGCCAAAAGTTTTGCTTCCGAAGAAATGTATCGACTTTGGAGTTTGCCGACATATCAGTACCAATTTCTTCACTCAATCGACCCACATCTTAGATCAAGGCTCTCACCCAGAATTCCTCGACATCTGGAAACACTTTATCATCGACTCCGTCTTAATGCTGCATATACAAACGGCTTACGATACCGTTTTAGACAAATGGACAGTCCGCACTGTGACAACTGTGCCGCGATAGAAACTGTGGAGCATATCTTGCTTGAGTGCCCTGCATATGCTAACGAGCGTGCGTACTATGAACATTGCATGCAGAAGCTCTGCTCAGTGCCCCTTACAATGGACAAAGTTTTAGGTCCCTTAGCCTGTCTTAGGCAACAGAGACTTGCAATGACTTTTCTATTCACATATTTAAAAGACATTGGACATCTCGATAAGCTTTAAATTCACTTGCACGTACCTTCATGCATTCTTCATGCAGTGAACTTCGTCAGCCCATTTGACGGACTATGCACTCCATCACTCCATAGGTTACATCAATACTCGCCATTGCATCCTTAGTACCCATTTCATGGCCGCATTTTATCTTCGTTTTTTTTTTACCTCTTCCACTCTGCTCTCCTTCTGTCTTTATCTCCCAAATTCCCCTCCCTACGCAGAGTAGCATGCCAGCGATTTTTAAACGCCGGCTAAATTCTCTGCTCTTCATTAAAGAGTCTCTCTCTCTCTCGGTAGCCAGGTCTACACTGTTTTTATTTGGAAATGCTTGTTCTAACACGTCATGAATGCTTTTCTTGGGTGATTTTCCTACAGTGTTTTGTACTAAGTTCCATGTTTCTTCTACATTCTTACTGCATGTCGAAAATTGATTAAGTTGGTACCATTTTTTTTCGCCAGTCGTATTTTCGCTGTGATTTTATTACGCAGCTGCTTGAATTCTTCCCTTAGTGCAATGTTATGTAGATGGGCATGGCACCTTCTTAAAAGTTTACTTTTATATATAGGATAATTCAATGATTTCCCTGTTTATCCACGAACTTGCCTTATTTCTATTTCATCCTGACCTTAGGTTCTGAGGCATTATAAATTGATTTTAATTGCTCAGCAAGGAGTTCATAAGCATCTAAGTGATTCTGCTGTAAGAGCGAATTCCAGTCGAACGACTTAATTAATCTACTTTGCCATTATCAATCACAAGCTTATCCGCAGGTTGCTAGTTGCGCAATCGCAATGGAGCGAATTGCGAAAACCATGGCGAAAACCGTGCAAAGCGCTAAAACCCACCCGGTATCCTGTCTGCCTCAGCGCTCCCATTCAAGTGTTGCTGCAGGGGCGCAAGCAGTTAATTTGCTTAACTTTCGCTGTTTGGCGCCAAATAAGTAGCGACCACAAGTGAACGCGTGTTGGGGGCATGCAGGAAGAAAATGCTTTCTTTTCTGGACTATAATGGAAAGAGAAATTCCTACTTGCGCGCAGCAGCGCGCAGCTGCCGTCTCCAAGCACAGGCGGTATTTTATCGTGCTATAGGTTTACCCCCGCGAGTCAGCGCGCGCGCTGTGGAATTGCTGTCTCCGGTCTTGAATAAATAAACCAGTCAAATAATTCGGACTCCGTATTATGAGGGGAACCTGGGAATGAGGCAGCGCACCGGCATGCTCGAGTACTCGCCGGCCGAGCAGGTGGTGGTGGTGGTGAAAACTTTTATTTTGTGAAAAAGTGTTTGGGAGCCACAGAGTGGCCCCACTACATGGTCGGCGTCCCTAGTCCGGGACACCGCATGACGAGGCCCCGTCTCTCTCCCGTTTCACCAGAGCCCTTTGGGACTCAAGCGAGGAGCAGTTGAGGAGGGCAGTCTCCCATGCCTCTCTGGGAGGGGTAGGGGTGACACCCCTCGCAACACGGATACCCAGGAAGAGCCACTCATAACCTACAATGAGGTCACAACGAGAAGCAAACTATAACCAGAGGAACTCTCCCACCAACACTTAAGTTACTGAACAGACTCAAACAGATAGCCTCAAGACAAATACAAACAGACACTTACCCTAACCCGAACTGTTTTACTGAATTTATTGACGGAATAAATCCTGTCTGCCGCTTTTTCGGGGGAGAACAACTTAAGCCGTATGATATGGGCCTGTAGACACCATATATAGACCTCCCGAGGACATCCTGCCAGATCCTTCATAGGAAGCCTGGGACCTGCGAAGGACCAGCGAGGACAAAGACGTGCAAGTCAATGTCATCGAGTGGGCCTGCCGAGCCAGAAGTCTACACGGCATCTGAGCCACAGCCAGCGGTCCCCAAACCACCTCCCCCTTTCCCCTCAATAAAGGTTATTCCACTCCACCAGTCAAACGTCGAAGGACAGAGACTAGGCACACACTGAAACTGCGTCTCTGCTCTGTCCTTCGTCGTTTGGTAAATTTATTCAAGACCATGTATGTACTACCAACTTACCCAGATTGCAACTCTTCTGGAGTGCTCTCTCCAGTGCCCACGTCTTTTTTTTGCGCTGTGAGACGATAAGCTTGGCCTAACCCATCCGGCTACCCAGGCTTCTTATCTGTATGCTCCCCCCACCCACCATCATAGTGTCTTTCCGGCGCATGTCACACAAACGGGAAAAAGAATGCGGCGCCGAAGGAGCATGTGTGACTCAAGCTCCAGCGTGGTGGAGCTTGGGCAGCGTGGGCGTGATCGGGGGAAGCGACATGCGTAATCCTGCAGACCCTTTCAGTTCACGATAATTACCGCCGCACTGCGAACTAGATTTGCGAATGCGTCGTTCCAGCCGCCGCGGTGGCTCGGTGGTTATGGTGCGCGGCTGCTGACCCGAAAGACGCGGGTTCGATCCCGGCCGCGGTGGTCGAATTTCGATGGCGGCGAAATCCTAGAAGGCCGTGTACTGTGCGATGTCAGTGCACGTTAAAGAACCCCAGGTGGTCGGAATTTCCGGAGCCCTCCACTACGGCGTCTCTCATAGCCTTAGTCGCTTTGGGACGTTAAACCCCATAAACCAATCAACCAACAATATACATAGCTTGCACTGGCGCCATGGAGAGGAATCCTGGGATATGTTTCCGCCATGCCTATGAACCACAAACTCCAGCAGTATGCATTCCACATCGCTTATTTGGGCGGTCCAAGCGGAGCGGGAGCCGCGGCAGGAACCAGCCGACAAACACAGTCTTCCTCCCTGTGCGAGCGAACGAAGGCTGAACACAATGACGGAGCTTGCATGTGGTGCGCATTAAACATGTCAACACGCCGTTAGGAGAAGCGCCACTCGCACGCGCGGCGCGCGGTTCGATATATAGAACGACCGGAGAGATTGGAGTACTGCCCGTCTTTAATGTAATTTTACACAGGATTTTCAGGAGGATAATCTGTGTGCGTATAGCCTTTCATCAAAAGCCAATTTACCAATTTTACCAGGTTCAATATATCCGGGTTCGACTGCATTAGAATTTGTGCATAGTCAGCTTATGATTAACATGATTCACCTGTTTTCGGAAAGCTACCACGATGGCTCAGTCGTTGCGGCGCTCGGCTGCTGACTCGAAAGACGCGGGTTCGATCCCGGCCGCGGTGGTCGCATTTCAATGGAAATGTACGCGGAATGCTGAAGGCGTGTGTACTGTGCGATGTCGGTGCACCTTAAATAACCTTCATAGCCTGAGTCGCTTTGGGATGTTAAACCCAAATAACCAACCAATAACTAACCTGTTTCCAGTCATCCGCCACTGCCGGTTTCAGGAAGCCTATTTTTAAATATCATTGACGGGCTTAAATCTGAAACACCTTGTATACGTCAGTCCGCCCTCAAGGGGCAATGCACTGATCGGCAGGGTACATGCAGTCGCGTCAGCCTCAGCCGCGCCATGGCCGGTGTCTGTGTGGCTGCGGTAATGAGTCGGCGTCGCCATTGGGGCTTGCAGGGACGGATAGCCGTCCAAGCTAGAAACAGTACATGCGAAAATAATCAAAGAAATGCATATGGTTCAAGCGGGACCGCTCCCCCCCCCCCCCCCCCCCCCCCCCCCCGTCCTCATTCCTCTCAACAGCCCCTTCCAGAAACGATCCATAAAGAATGGAGGACAGATCTTGATAGGGTGCAGGCTTAGCTCCTTCAGCTCTGCTGCAGCAGAGTCCGAGTGAGTATATATGGTATTACGTCCAGCCCGATTTGGTCTAGCCAAGGTCCTCCCAGCATGAAGCGCAGGTTTACATTTAATGCGCAAATTTGTAGGCCACAGGGGATCGATGTTAGTAGATTGGAAGCATGCCGACATTTAAGCCCGCTCACCGCCGGTGAAGCGATATCCTGTAGATAGCACAATTTGGGCTTACTGAGGCTTTTCCTGCACGCCGCCCGCATCTGCACCTAGTCGTCCAACACAAAGCCAAACTAGGCGAATGCCGGTTGGATGAGGGGAATGTCGGCCCGTTCAGCCCTGCCAATGCCATTATTGGCCTATGCAGATTCGACAGGGCCAAGCGGAATGTGGGCTTGCCCAACATGTATACATTCCCCTCATAGGGTGATGTAAGCATTAGACCCTGGGCAGCCACGGACCTTGTCCCAATAAGGGACATGTTACGCTGAGCATCATGTGCTACCTGCACTGAAATTAAGCAGGTATTCAGGCACGGCTGACTGTGTACGCTTCCTCCACTAGGCAGCTGTATATAACTGCCATGTGACGCCGAGCATTTTGATACCTGCGCTGAAATTAAGCAGCTATTCAGATACGGCTGGTTGTGGACGCTTTCTCCGCTCTGTGCTTTTGCTAGGCAACTGCATTGTGGCGAATCCTCCCTGAGGCTGAGGCAGCCGTGTTCAAGAAAGGGAATACTATATACCAACACCTGCACTCCATACGCGCTCAAAGCAAAGCTGTGAAACTTTATTCACTGGCTGCAATTAAATAAAAAACACTCTATCAGTTTGAACACGGGACCATACCCGATATTGTTAACCTACGAAGATTCGAGTATATAGCACGTATAGAGCTTTCGGTATATTCTGGGACTAACAGCGCTGCTTGCTTGAGTGCATAACTATGCAAAGCCCAACGGTAAGTTCAAGAACAAATTTTGTTTGATTTTTTAAAAATTATTTTTCAATACCTAAAATTCCCCAATGATGTTGTGCATGAGAGGTGGGCATTTCTAATGAGAGATGAAATGTTCAACAACATTCTTGAAGGCGTGAGGGCCGCGATAGATGGCAGCTGCAGCGTGAAAGCATTACAGTCCTTGGATATTTGTACTTTGTAGACAAAAAAAAGAAGGAAAAGAGAGGCCCATGAACTGGCTGAAGCTGTGGGGACGCCTTCGTCCCCTGCGTTCGCTTTCCCTCAATGCACTAGTTCCCTGTGGTTAGCTCCCCCGCAAAGCACTCCTCTCGGTTCGGTTATTTTTAACTAACAGGGAGGGCGCTCGCGGATGGATGGATGGATGGATGGATGGATAGGAGCGCCCCCTTTGAAACGGGGTGGTGGCAATTGCCACCATGCTCAGCTTTTCTTTATTTATTATTTTTTTGTTTACTGTGTTGGCAATTCTCATTAAGATTCTCCATCACCTTTGCCTACGGTTTCCTACAATTCTAACCTTATGCCACATCTCTGCTTTTCAGCCACCAATCCTCCAATCGCTTTTTGCTGACTTCCACTGCAGATTTATTTACATGACCATTGTTTTCTTTAAACCCTAGGGCCTCAGAAAGAGTGACTGTGCCTGCATCGACATCCGGATGGATACCATCACATTTGATTATGAGGTGTTCAATTGTTTCCACAGATCTACCACACACTGCACATGTGTCATCTTCTTCGTTAAATTTCTTTTTGTAGCTGCGCGTTCTAAGACACCCTGATCTAGCTTCAAAAAGTAGGGCACTGCCTCTTGAGTTATCATAGAAAAATTCTTTCCTGATCTGCCTTTTCCAGAATCGATATAGTTCTACACTATGTTTCTTTTCCATTGAATTCATCCAATTTTTAACTTCCGCGTTTTTAACCTGTCGTTTAATGCTCTTTCTTTCTCCGTCCTCATGACCGGCATACTTACTGGTTAGTTTTCTAGTTCTTTTACGCCACTGTGAGTCAACGTTCTTTCTGTATAAATATTTAAATACCTTAGCTGCCCATCTGTTATCGTCCAATTTCCTCAGGCGTTCTTCATATAGTATTTTACTCTTAGCTTCCTGTGCCTCGAACGATGCCCAGCCCATATCCCCTTGTACTGCCTCGTTTGTGGTTTTGCCGTGGGCACCTAGTGCTAATCTTCCAACAGCTCTCTGACTTACGTCTAATCTCGACTGAACTTCTGCCCTTAAAGGGAAACTGCAGCACTTTTTTGAGAATTTCGCGATATACAAGGATTTAAATTTATATAGGCTGTAGGTAAAGCATGCCAAGTGTTTTTGCACTAGCATTTAAAATAGTGACGTAATCGACGATCGAATTTTGCGCTTCTCCTCAATGCACCGGAGGAGTGCAGAAAAACTCAGCGTGACGTCACGGAAGGTATGATTTAAAATTAGCGCTGTCGTCAGCCACACCCTGCCCTGACTCGTTAGACGATGCCAAACAACTCTCGGTAGGGTTTGCCTTTGGTGGCGTTGGTTTTTTTTCCTTCAAAGCAGGCGTATGTGCGTTGGAAATGTACCGATACCTTCGATGACGTCACCATGTGTCCCCCACTTCGAGTTGTGCGCTGCGGAGAAGCTTGAAGGGCGTCCGGATTTTAATAGGCAATTACTTCACTATTTCAAGGGCTAGCCCAAAAAGACTTCGCATGCTTTACCTTAAAGTTTCACACATTCGACCCTCTTAAGCTCGTTGATTTCTAAAACCTATGCAGTTTCCCTTTAAGCACAGAACCGCATTGCCGAAAGTAAGTCCCGGCACCATTATTCCTTTCCAAATACCTCTTAGTACTTCATATTTGTTGTACCCCCATAATGCCCTATGTTTCATTATCCCGGCGTCTCTTCGTCCTTTTGCCCTAAGAGCCTGTTCATGCTTTTCCGTGTATATCTGCCCTTCGTTTAGCCATATCCCGAGGTATTTGTATTCGGCCACTTTGGGTATTTCATGGCCTTGTATTGTAAGCACCTGATCAGTTGTATCGTTAAAAATCATCACACCTGATTTAGTTGCGCTAAAACTGAATCCTAGAGCGTCTCCTTCGCCTCCACAGCAATTAACCAAAGTTTGTAAGTCTTCCTGGCTATCTGCTAACAGTACAATATCGTCCGCATACATTAAACCCGGGAGTCGCTGCTCAACTACATTTCCGCCTAATCTGTACGATAGATTATAACCCAGATTACTTTCTTCTAGCCTTCTTTCCATATTTATCACGTAAAGCATGAACAGCAGCGGTGATAGAGGACAACCTTGCCTTAATCCTTTGTGCACCCCCACAGTTGTGGTACTTTTTTTCCCTTCCCATGTAGTTTCAACTTCATTATCTCGGTAGGTTTCCTGTAGAAAATCAATTACCTCATCACCAACACCTAAATCTTTCAATATGCTCCACAGGAGTTCCCTGTTCACGTTATCGTATGCACCGCTTATGTCCAGAAAGGCTAAAAACAGAGGTCTATTTTCTGCCTTAGCTATTCTATGCATTGGGTAAGCACGAACAGGCTATCATCTAACCGCCTACCCCTTCTGAACCCATTCTGAAGTTCTCCGAGTATCCTATTCCCTTCTACCCATGACTGAATTTTTAATTTTACCGCCTGCATTGCCAGCCTGTACATAACAGATGTTATCGTAATCGGACGGAAGGATTTTATGTTCATCTTATCTCCTTTCCCTTTATAAATCAAATTCATTTTACTCTGTCTCCAGCTGTGCGGAATTTGCTGATTTGTTATGACTGCCTCCAATGCTTTTATCAGCGCGCCCTTGCTTCTTGGGCCAAGTTCATTAATCAGCTTAATTGGAATTTCGTCTATCCCTGCGGATGTGGTTTTAGGAATATTCGCTTCCGCCTTTTCCCAGTTAAGACTAGTCAGTTCTAAGCTGTTCTCTATTGTGCTGTCCTGTGTTGCCGCCTCACTTGGGGAGATTACCCCATTGGTGTTGCTAAAAGACGCAGCTATAAATGACGTAATGTAGTCCACAGCATCGTCTCCCTCTAAACATTTTCCCTCAGCATCTATAATCTGTTCCTGCGTTCTTTGATTTGCTTTTCCCAACCAGCTTATATGGTTCCAGAATTTTCTTGGCCCCCCTTTATTTGCCTCGCGAACTTCAGCCAGCCATTTATCAGAGGACTGCTTTATTTTAGCCTGGACTAGGACCTGAACTTGCTGTTTCTTTTGTCGATAAGATTCCCATTTGTTTCCTATTTCCTCTACAGATAACTGCGCCCTCTTTGCTTCTCTGTGTTCCCTTGAAGCCACCCGTCGTTGTTCGATGGCCTCCTTAATTTCCATATTCCACCAGCTTCGTGGCTTCTTCTTTCCTCTCCAGCGGTTAACTCCTTTCACTTGTTTCATTTTTGTAGCGATGAGCAGTTCCAACTGATTATAATCCCAATTTTCCATGTGGCGTTTCTCAATTACTTCTTCTATATCGGCTGATATTAGCGCTATTTGTTCATCATTTAATTTTGCGTTGTCTTTTGGACTTCGTTGCATTTCTCTTTTGACTAGGGCTCCCAACTGTAGACTAATACGTTTATGATCACTTCCTAGGCTGTCCTTCCCCTCTTTGTCTATCTCCATTATTGCGAGCTTGCTATAGTTGCCCTGCGACATTAGACAGTAGTCAATGGTTGTTTTGCCTGTTACGGGATTCCCACGTGATTTGTCCCTCACATTTAGTTTCTCTATTGACAATAACTAAGTTGTGCCGCTCACACAAGTCTAGCATTAACTTCCCGTTACAATCTGTGTATCCATCCAGATCCTCGATGTGGCCGTTCATGTCTCCAAGCAAAATAATATCGACACCGTCTCCAATCTGCTTTATATCGTCATTGAGGCACTTAACTAGATCCTTGTTTTCTTGCCTGCATTTGTCCCCGGTCCCCGGTCGCGTCGCAGCGACACCAGCGCCACGGATGGCGTTTTGCTGCCACAGATGGCAGCAATAAATGCCGTGTTTGTGTCAGCCAGTGTGTCGTTCCTTTGTTCCCGCAGCCAGTGTGTTCGTTCCTTTGACCACGGCGAGCGCTACCGAGCGCTCGCCGTGGTCGGCGAGCGCTCGGTAGCGCTCGCGACCACTGGGTGGGGTCCGCGCGGCTTTGAACTGTGTCAGCCGCGGTAAAACGGGGAGAACGTATTTATCCCCCCATTTTAAACCCCACAAAGCATAGTAGTGGATGATGCGGCAGGAGTAATGATAGGCGGTAAAATTACATGCGAGTGGGTTCATATGGCAGAGTTCGTGGAAGAAATGCGGGTCGTTGGGGAGGTTAGCTGGCGCTTTAAGATGAATAATACTAGATTTGTATGAGTAATCAGAAAAAAAGAAACGCGCAGCACGGTTTTTAACTGATTGTAAATTATAGCTAGGTAGGGGCCCCGATAGTGCATGCATACTCGAGTTTGGGTCGACGACATGGTAGGTTAGTAATTTTGCGGGAGGCTAATCGAAGGTGACGTCACGTATGACGGCACTACGTTTCCAGCGGAGAAACGGTTATTCCATGAAAGACCGACGCCACCGAAGGTGAAGCACACGATGCATTGTTTGGCGCCATCTTACGACGCACAGCAGCATGCAGGCGTAAGCAGCGGACATCTGAAATTTCGGCAACAATGACGTCACTGCCGAGTTTCCTCGCACTCCTGCAACGTAGTGAGGAGAAGCGTAAGCATCGTCGCGGTTTTAATCGACGATTATGTCCCCATTTTAAATGCTAGTGCAAAAATACCTTGCATGCTTTGTTTAGAAGCTTGATAGATTCGAATTCTTGAATAACCTCGAATTCTCAAAAAATCGTTTCAGCTTCCCTTTAATCGTTTAATGGGAATCATCTGGCTGACAGTGCTGCTGACATGGCTTCCATTTCTAGCCGTATCGGGCAGGCGCGCGACCTATTTGCGAAGTGCAACCGGTAAAGATAACGATGACAGCGCCGCCCAGCGGCGGATCACCGCCATAATTGCAGAAAATTACTCATAATTATCTCTGGCTGTATTCAACCTTTTAGGTCGCAAATCGAGATGCTTAGTGGCTTATAACGTCGTGTAGGACCCCCTAAGCTAAACTTGTTCTGCCGTCTTCGTTTCAAAAATTGGTCACACGGTTGGCGAATCATTTCTGTATCTTAAGTTCAAAATTTCCGCCTTGATATATATTATACGTACTCTCTGGGGTGTCTAATCTCTTTTAGTAAGCTCGAATGAAACTCTTGAATCGTCGTGGTCAATAAATACGGTTTCAAGCCTTGCGGCTGTACAGGCAGCAGTCGGCAAATACGCAGCAGCGCGCAGCTTGATTAGCAATTATTACTAGCGCCGAAGACGCTGACGACTGACGCCGCCACGGTCTGCGCGTGTCGACGTCGTTCGAAAAAAGAAACCGAAGTATCAAGAGCTCCAGTGGCTCTGTTCGTCTACAACCAGCAACTCGTGTTTATCAGGTTTGTGCTGCCATGTTTCCCACATTCTTGTTCCGTATTCGCTACGGCTTTGCGGACGTAAGACAGTGCACTGTTCGAGGATGCCAGGCCATCCTGTCGCAGACACTGCAGCGTGGCGTCTATCAAAGCGATAGCTGGGGTTGCATTTCTTGGGGTTGGCTTGCTCACTATATCCGACTCGGTAGAATACGGCTCAAGTTTTGTTAGATTAGCTTAGCAATGTTTGCAGATAGAACACGGTGCAAGTTTTTAGTAGATTATCTTAGCAATGCTTGCAGATCAGTTGGTAGAAAATTTAAGCTGAGATTAGCTGCCTGAGTGGAGCTGAAGCTTGGCTCTTTTAGACCATAAATTTGTACACGCAGGTAGCTAAGAGCATGTTGTCATGAGCCTCTCACTTGAAACAATCGATCCGCAGAAACGGCGGTGAAGTGGTGCGGCATGAGAGATATTTCCTCACTTCCGGTGCGTTTTACGGGACATGCCCTTTGTTAAAAGGTTGTTCATCTGAAATGCGGTGAACGACCGTTGGAAAAAAAAAAAAAAGCCGGCTACTTTCCTTGCTTTTCTTACGGGAAAAACGTGAGTTCCTTGCCATATAAGGATTCAGAAGCGCACATATAAAGCACACTGGAGGTTACTAGACGTATGGACTTCCGCTCCTTGTGCTCAGCACTTGTTTGCGACCTGCAAATAACAGGGCACACGACGTTGAAAGGACTAGCGAAGGTGGACATGACGGAGTCTCTTCAACCATTTTGAGACTTCCTTCCGAAGTGGACGTTCCTCTATTTGCATCCTAGCTGCTTTCTGACGTTTTGGAAATTTCCTTTGCACGTCTATGGATCTTCCCTCTATTCCGTCTCGAATAAGATAATAGTTTCCATCTCTCCCGAACGCTGGCGCCACTCTTCACATCCATCGTTCCTATAATTTGTATGGTACTGGGACAGGAGTGGTATACACCCACCTGGAACTTATTTTAAAACGCCAGCTTATTTTAAAACGCCTTTTAAAAGTGTTCACCATTTGTTGCCGGTTTCTCATGCAGAATTGAGCCGCAAAAAATATATATAGTCTTCGATCCAACGCGGTTAGAATGAGAAGCAAAAAGGCACGAGGATTAAGCAAGCCCCACCTTCGTGCCGTAGTAAATCAAGCCCCTCTTATGAACTGGCATGTATGCGTGGTGGGGTGGTTAAACCCCGATTTGCTTTGTAATTGAACCATGAATACTATTTCCGTTTATTTTGGCACAGTCGTCCATCTCACACTCAATGAAGACCAAAATAACTGCTGATTGTTAAGGGCCACTGGAACGCGGCCAGTTTTTTTTGCGACCTTCTAATACCTCGCGAAAGAACCAGGAAGAAGTTTTTTTCCCGAACTTCTTTTTAGTGTGAAAGCGCTCATCCAGCCGTTCTACCCCGAGCAAGAAAATTGTCGCCAACGGTCTTGTGCCCCACCTGTAGTTGCTGTAGCAGCAGCGACGCCTATGCTTAGTCTAAGCCTAACTTAGTATGACGTCATGCCTGACCTTGTAAATTCGCAGTAATGACCTACGACATTTGACCTTGACCCTTTGAACTTGAACTTTTTGTTCGTGGGTGCGGGACAACTGTGTGGTACCCATCCTAATGCATAACACACCAAACATGCACAATTGTGCCAAAAAGGGCTTTCGCACGGATAAATCAGTCTAACTAGGTCAAACCCCGGCTAACTTTTTTTTTTCTTCGACTCTCGCATCACTAGCCCAAGGCTGCCACGATCCAGTGTACTTGTTCTCCGCAAATGGTTGGTTTGGTTTATGGGGTTTTACGTCCCAAAGCGACTCAGGCTATGAGAGACGCCGTAGTGGAGGGCTCCGGAAATTTCGACCACCTGGGGTTCTTTAACGTGCACTGACATCGCACAGTACACGGGCCTCTAGAATTTGTCCTCCGAAGAAATTCAACCGCCGCGGCCGGGATCGAACCCGCCCGCGTCTTTCGGGTCAGCAGCCAAGCACCATAACCACTGAGCCACCTCGGCGGAGCCTCCACAGATGGAACAGGAAATCGCTCTTTCCATCTGCCTTCGCAGTGGTGCAGGACTTCCGGTAGCCCCGTCTAGCTATGGCCGTATCGACGAGCGCAGCGCGCAAGACCCTCCACTCCGGAGCGCCCAGCACTGCTCCCGCGGGCAAGCCCAAGCCAGGGCTGGCGGGCGATGGGTAAGTGCCGAGATGCATGTTCATCATCATCATTACTAATCTCATCCGGCAATTTCCTCGCTGGCGTCCCAGAACCCTCCTCGCAGCGCCGCCCCTCTTCCTCCGCTCTCCTCCTCCTCCTCTTTTTTTCTTTCACGGCTGTTGCGCTCTTCGGTCTATTCCTCCGGCGAGTCTGCCTCCGCGCAGCGCCGCCGCGAATCTGCGCGTCTTCTGGACCACGCGGTCTGTGTTCTTTAATATTTTTCATGTTTTATAGTTTAATTTCTTTATTATTTTGTTCCTTTTCATATTTGCATTTTTTATTTGTTTAATTCACTCACGAAACCCGTGCGTTCACTAGATGTGCCTTTTCTCTAATATTTTTCGTGTTTTATGATCTAATTTCTTATATTTTTGTTTCTTTTCATACTCGCAATTTTTTCATTTGTTTTATTTCACTCACGAAACCCGCGCGTTCACTAGATCTGCCTTTATTCTTGCTCAAACCGTGTTCGTGGCGGCGACTACCATTGAAGTGCCAAATGCCCTGGTTCGATTCCCAGTCTCAATAAAGTTTTTTTGTTTTCTTCGCCGGAACTCGAACACACTTGCTAGCATTCCCTGCTCACGGCAGTATGAGGCATTAAAGGCTTTCGCCTTAATAAAGCGATTCTGGGGCGCTATGCTGGAAGGCCCGAGTTTGCTGAAACTCGGAATCTTCCCGAGCTCTGGCGACGCCCTCAGATGAGTGAACCAATGGTATCTAGACAAAATCCCACCCTCGTCACGCCTCCAACTTCATTGGGCTATCTGGATATATTCCGTGCATTATCATCACATCGGCGCCACCTCATCGGCTTCTTGGGCGGTCTACAAAGAACGGGTCACTTGAGCCAACCGCCGGTGCACTTTTCATTTGTGTGTCGCTCCACCAAGTGCACTGCGTGTGCAATTAGACAAACAAGGTTTGTTGAATTTTATAATGCACTTAGTACACCTTTATAAGCATTTTATAGTGTGCAAGATTTGGATTTAAAGCGCTTTGGAGTGATTTATGCATTATTAAATTTTGCCTTGTACCGCGAGGGAACGATACCAACGCCCGTGATCAGCTGACCGCCAATGGCGACGAGGTACATCTGCAACGCTACGGAAGTAGTCCGCAAAAAATAAAATAGAGAGGTGTATCACTCCGCGCTGTTCTGTGGCCGTGTGGTCTAACGCGTCGCTCCGGAGAGTCGACAGGCAATGGGAGCGCGTGGGTTCAAATCCCGCATGGTGAAACTTTTTTATCACACATTTTTTTTTCATGGCAAGTTGAATTTCGCGTGACTTGAATGAGAAAACTCGGTTTGTTCAGAATCGCTTGAATATTATGCCGTGTTCTGAAATGAACTGCATGCATCTGTTCATTTCATGCATACCGCGTTAATGTGAGCTGTCCGAAATTCGTTGTCAATGAGCTCGCACCGGTTTTTGGTCAGCAGTGGCGGTTATCTTCCCTATTCTGCAGCATTGTGACTATACTTTTTAGATGCAAGTGAGAGGTGTGTGCGAAAGACGACATTCATTCGTCGGATTTAATTAATTAGCACAGTGGTGAGTGCTCTGCAGTGGCCCGATTAACAAGTGGCCATCTTCAACTATCAATTTCGCCGTTGCCGAGGAGCCCACTTTTTTTTGTGGGCCTCTCTTAAGGTACCTGGCATGTTATGAATTGTTCTGTGGAACCGGTTAGCGGCTGATCCAGTCTTCGCCAAAGGAGTCTGGGACCGACTTTGGCACTGTGCTGTAGAGATAGCCCAAAGGACTTGGCGAGAACAATTATCTTTTTTTACTGATTGCAATGTTCAATGCATAATGTGCCTTCCTCGTGAAATAGTTGGCCTTCACCATGTCAGGGCTCGACTTCGAAGGGGCCTTTACGCCAATGTAGGTCCCGTGGACGCATCCCACGACGTCTGTGATGCCGCCGCGCAGAAGGAAACGCTCCTCAACATACGCACGCTCGGCCGCAGTCGTGGGCAATGCGAGCCACCGCTTCTGCACAGCCGCGTCGATAAGCGCGTTGGAGATGTCCCTCACACAGCGGCTCACAGTGCTTTATTGGCGTCCAATAAAGCGGTCTGCGCCGACGCTCCCCTGGAAGCTCCCAGTCGCGAAGAACCGGAGGGCGCAGAGGACTTGCTCTTCGACCGAAAGCGAATGAAGCCCGGTACGCACTCTCCGCAGGCGTGGGTCGTCGCCTAACTATTTACACAACCATCGTACCGATTTTTTGGAGAGGCGAAAATGTCGCTAGAATTCGTCGTCGGCCAAGGCAGTAAACGGGTCCAGCCGGCCGTACTGACATTTGCCGTCAGAGGAAGCGATTACCCAGGCTGCTGCTGCTGCCGCCATGACAGTCCCGAGATGAATTCGGGGCACTTCACCGTTCACGAGTTTAGCTCCGAGTTCACCTGTCAATCAAAACCATTGGTCACGCCCCCGGCGTGCCGTACATAAATTATAGGCGTACGCGCTATGGGTGGGCCACTCCCAACATCCCTGCCGGCTACAGGTATGCTGCGCGGCTGTGCTGATTGCTGACAGACATCGACGATGTTGACCATCGAAATATAACAGGCAAAACGGACGTCGTCACTGATAAATCTAAGCACCTCTGCGAAGGACACGCAACGTGGTGAAAGCCGCCGATTTCTTCGCTCGCATACCAAGATTGCACAACACTATAGCCTGTTGCAACCACGTAAGACACAGCACAACGCTGAAAGCACGTCACACCTGCTTGCAAGGCGTCAAACACGGAGCACGACGGCGAACCGGTGCTTGGAGCACGTCCTACTCCAACAACATCGCATCACAGGTGTTTGGCTTGGCCGTCCTCTCATCGGTGATAAAGCTCAGCATCAATGTGTCAAATACATCTGGGATCGACAAACGATCGCTGCTCCAGACCCAGTGCAATAAAGTGTTTGTAATTTCTAGCACGCAAGCACTGCGTACTTCAGAACCGTAATACCTTTCTCTGTTATAAGTCCGATTCCATTATTACAAACAGGATCCCTCACCTGCCCGAATGATATTAATGCGATGTCCCTGCGGTGTACAACGGCGATCGACGTTAGTGACCAAACCAGTCCGCAAAACCTTGAAGTGCGCGACGTTAACAAATACTACGCAGATACGCGCGCCACCCCCTTCACAGCTTTTAGTCAGCGTCTGATGACATAGGATGAGTTGTGTCGCTGGGTAGCACGCTCTTCGCATCCGCAGTGCACTAAAGAGGCGTCACACACAACAGGCATACGTAATGAATCATTGAACACAGCCAAACAGCAATTTTTTTTTCTCACGCCGCATCACAGCCGCTCGCACTGCCAATTTCTACCGCTGAGATTCGCCAAGAGCGTACTAAAAGCAATGGTTGGCCATAGCGGGGTGCGGCAGCGGCCGTAGCAGCGGAGAGCTCCACCTCAGGTCACTGCAGAGAGCAGCAGTGACGCGGGGGTGCAGTGAAGCTCAGTTTTTGCGTTTGTTTATTATGCAAGCCAGAAGATGCATGACTGTTATATTTTGATAAACGACACAATAAAATATATTACCGCAATGGCCGAAAAATAAGACAGATTCAGCGTGTAGTAGTTGCCCAGTCTTTCCAGTCGAAGGCAGCGCTACCGGCGGCGTGTCAGCGCAGGAGCTCTCTCGTTTTCGACACGGTGGGCTGCCGCTCTAGTTCGTATGCAAGCCACGCTGAAAGCAATTGCCTCACTATCGCCTCTAGCGGCAGAAAGTGTCAAATCTTTGTTGATTTCCTAAAGCTATGCTTTTCAACAACACTTCATTGTATTCAGATTTTAAAATACATTTGAAAATGAACAAAATGTTCACAATATTATCTGTTGCCTTTTAATGTGTTCGAGAGAAGAGAAAGGGTTGATACAAGAGTGCACCTAGTGCGCACTGCTCGTATTCGGAAATGGAGAGACAGATAGAGCTGAAAGAGAAGACCCGCCTTTGACGCGCCCGAAAAGGCGTGTCAAACAGCTAGCGGCGAGTGTGCAGATAGATAGCAGAGAAGTCACGATTTCGCGATTGCTGATATGGCGCTGATAACTTCAGGTAGCGCTGCGGCCTGGTATTGCGCAGTGTATTGTGTTTCAAGTGTGAAACAGGCGCGCAGGGTGCGCTTGTATCGCCTTTACGAGGCTTTATCTCTACATTTTATTGTCCTCTGCCTGCGCACGTTCCGCGCTATCTTCGTTCACTGACTGCTGTCATCGCAAACTCGGATGAAACTCGGGCGAGCGCCAAACTCGGGCCTTCCGGCATAGCGCCCCTGCTCGTATTTTCTTTCACAGCTGTTCTGCTCCTGGCGAGCTTCTAGGGCGGCCGGCTCGCGATTTTCGCGTTGCCCTTCGACCCATTTGTGTGGCCGGCACGTTCCTCGCGCAAAGAAGGCGACTGCGCACGTACTTAAAATGGCGTTAAAGGGCGATTCACACGACGGTCCGTTCGCCCGCGGCCCGCGCACTACCTGGTCTCCTTCCGTGATATTCTCTCGTATTACCGAGACAAACGAATGGAATACGCACCCCCCGCTCCGTCCCTCACCATAGCGCAGGCTGCACATTGGCGACAACTACAAACCCGGACTGCTCAATACCCAATACTGCTGCATGCCCGATACCCAGACCAATTCTCATCATGCAAACTTTTGCGGCAAACCAGGCGCCCCTACGATTTACATCATTGGCAATAAACGTTTCCACCACCACCTACGTGTTCATGCGTCAGCACATTGAGAGGCGCGCTGACCAGGCCGCGGTCCAGAAGACGCGCAGATTCGCGGCGGCGGTGCGCGGGGGCAGACTCGAGCGCAACAGCCCTGAAAGAAAAAAAGAGGAGAAGGGAGAAAAACAGGAGGAGGGGCGGCGCTGCGAGGAGGGTTCTGGGACGCCAGCGAGGAAATTGCCTCTCATCCAACCACCCAACTTTCTGCCACCCCTTGCCGAGTTTGGTCACGTGATCGACTTTGGGCTCGCCGAGAAGCGTAAACGTGGTGTTTTCGTGATGGGGCGTGACGTCACGCATCTTTAACCGTGTACATGATGGAAGGAGCGCCGGCGCGCCTAGGAATAAGTCGACATGCGACTTATTCCTAGGTGCTAGGCCGTGACGTCATGCCCTCCTAAACCGAGCACATAACGGAAGTAGCCCCGGCGCGCCTGGCACGAAGTGCACACGTGCACGTGTTCACGTGCTAGGCCGTGATATCAGGGTCTGCAGCAGCGGCGTGCCTAAACATTTAGAAATTTCAATAAAATTAACATTGCTTTAGCTTTGGTTAAACCAAGTGAGAAGCGGTAGCTTCACGATGGTTTAGCCTGGAAAATACCAAATAAACGCTCAACCAACAGCATAACAAGACATAGCCAGGGTAAACCATCATGAAGCTACCGCTTCTCACTCGGTTTAACCAAAGCTAAAGCACCGTTAACTTTATTTCAGAACACAACGTTCGTTTTCTTTTTTTGCGGTGAATATTATTTTATACTGGTCAACTACCGTTTTGTATTTTTATATCAGTGATGTAGTGTGGTAATCCTGTGCGGTAAAAGGACACTTCTGGTTGATCTTGGGAGCCTGACCATTTGAGTAACAAATAATTAACGCTCGAACGGTCGTGTTTAGAAGACTGCTCGTAGAATAATATACTATCGCCGTTAAAAAGAGTGACGGAACGTAAATAATGAAACCGGCAGTCAATAACTCCAGTTGAAGTTGATTGCCCAAACGTGAGTTGCCATGTTATACCTAAGTTGTTGCGCTGAGATAAGCGAAGGGACGGGGTTTCACGTGATTTGCGAGTTGACGGCAGCGATGGAACTACCGTTTAACTGTCGTGGTAGCCAGAAGATGACATTTTTCGTGACGCTCATGCATAGTTTCGTGTCAGTGTCCTTACGTGCGGCGAGGAAACCTATTTAATCAAGCCGCTGCCCAAATCGGGTGATGACAGTTAACACTGCTGCGCTGGCAGGTAACGTTTGGCAAGGAGGTTGGGCCTCTGAGTCTGCAGAGGCGAGTAAAGTAACGCAGCAATGCCTTAAACCGTATACGAGTGCGCTACTGCACCAACGGTACCACCGTCCTAGCATTCCCGTGTCTTGCGGACTTCTGTTGTATCCTTTGAGTTAGTAATATCTATTCAATAGCCATCTAGCTGTGGCGCGCTTGTACTTTTATCGACGCACTTTCGACGTACTTTTATCTTTTTGGTTTAAAACGAAAAGTCTAACTTCTAATTACGGAATATGAGACAAGCCTCTGTGGATGGCCGAAGGTGAGCTTCAGTCACCTGTGGTTCTTTAACACAATACGATATCTCAGTAAGTCAGCATTCCCGGATTTAGCCGTCTAAGGTTTCGTCTTAATCTCAAGCGTCGAAGTAGACAGACTACAAAGAAGAGACCACCGACTACGATGCTTGCGGAAAGGGTTCTCTTCTTTGTGTTCTTTCTACTTCGCGTTGTTTCTCGCTTTTCTTGAAAATAAAATACTGTGCTGTCAAATCCCCCAACTTAACCACCCTGCAGTCCTCATAAGGAAGCAGAACTGAACACTCTTTCTCCAGACATAGTGAGACGACGTTTACGCTCTTTCACAGGGGGCAGCAGCTGAGGCGGCGACGCGTCATCGGCACCGACAGCCCAGCCAGCCCCGCTAATGCCAGTCCTGGGGGCGCCGCTAGCCCTGAGGGCTCTGCCAGCCCAGCCATCAGCCCGTCCGCCAGCCCCAGCGGCGCCTGCAGCCCCTCCGGTACCGCCACCCCCACCGGCGGCCGCAGCCCGTCCGGTGGCGCCAGTCCGGGCACCACCAGCCCGCCGCCGGAGCTGGCCGATGAACTGCTGGAAGAAGCCGAGCAGCAGCCGGCTGTGCGGTGAGCCCCGACGGGGGGGTGTGCGCTTTCGACTCAGCAGATTGCTGCCGCGGTGCTGAGGGCTGCAGGGGACTGCAAGGGCTTCCGGAACACAGAGGCGCCATGAAATGATGATGAACCCTATTGTTGTACCCAACGCTTTACCCCCAGTGGCGTCCATTACCACATTCTCGTCGATCACGGTATTATATATGGCCCAATCACCAGTACCATAATATAGGAGGCATTGTCAGTGTACTCATTCAATGGCTGCCCAGGTATCACACTTTCCGGTCGTGTGCAGCTGGGCTACCAAGGTGGCGTGACTCCTCACGGGCGCATTCCCTGCATTAACCCAATTAACATTCTTGTCGGCCAGCAGTCACACGATGATTAAGGTAACACCGATATACAGAACTATCGGCATAAGTGATACCAATGAAAACGACGTAATATCATCAAGCTCTAACGCTCAAGGTCGGGATATTCTGAAGTTGCTCAATTTACAATCGAGATACGTGTGGTTTTACTGATATCATTCCAACATTACGTTTCAAGTGAGGTTTAAAGCAGGGTGCTGGTAGAACAAATAAACTGCCACATTCACGTAGAGATGTGAAGGCCTGAAAAAAACACTGCAATTTTGAAAAAAAACCGGTTTTTTTCGTTTTTTTCAGACAAGAAAAAATGGAAAGAAACATTATAAATTTCACAATGTAATTTCAAGGTATTATGATTGCTTGCTTTTAGTTTAGGTTTTTGTTTTTGCTTTGAAAACCATTACAGCGTGCATCGTTGAACGAATGGAGAGCAGTCGTCATCGCCGGTGTCAAGTAGTGCTTTTAAAACGTTTCTGCTGCGAGTACGTAGGTTGAAGGCCAGGTCACATATAAGTTCCAGGCTTGACTTAAAAACACAATAATACTTGAACTCACGGCTGAAGTATAATGGCTGCGAATTCTACGGCGCTACACACACGGCATAAATAACATAGGCTGCTGTGCTCGTAAGCGGTTTTAAACAAATACTACAAGCCTAGCTTCCTGATTTCCAACGTAGCAGAGTACAGGACATCCGCAGGAATATGGTCCAGGACAGGGGTCTTCAGCGAAGCAAGTGACCCCATATACCTGGTGGCAAGGCCTTTGCACCAACCAGCCGCTAACTCGTCTGGATTGCCGACTGCTGCAGATACCACCATTATCCGCCAGCTACGAACGAACTTGGTCATGTTTCGGAAACATCCATACAAGGGTTCGCAACAGGCTTTCAGGGGAACGCGTTCGAAAGATTGTGTATGTGCAGTCGAACCTAGCTGTGGACACAGCTTCAATCCATGCTGCTGCGCGTAGTGCCGCATCCAGCGACAGTGACTCTGAGTCCGATATGGAGTGACTTATAGATCAGTTTTCATGTTCCCTTTCTCGGTGCACTAGAACAAGAAGTTCATTCCAGAAATATGATATTTATATCTCCATATTCGCCTGAAGTGCAAATCATTATTTATCTTCTCGGTGCAATAGAACAAGAAGTTCGTTTCACAATATGACATCTATAACTGCATAGTCGACTGAACTTCGGAGCATTATTATTGATCGTTGTGCTGTCGCAAATAAATCTGTTTCTGTTAAGGTTTGCAAAATTTACAATTTTTCATGAAAAAAAACATGAAAAAAAAAACGTTTTTTTTTATGCCATTCCAAATTTCTTGAAATTTTACATCTCTACATTCACGGGCCTGTCGACGTGACGCCATTCACGCTTTTTAAGCAGGAGAGCATGTCGTTCGAGCTCGACCCTTTCTCCTTACCTCGCTACTCCCCGGCGTCTCGCTCTGCGCAGGGTGGTGAAGCAGGCGAAGCCGCGAAGCCGTGCCTTCGAGTTTTGCATCTTCCTCGTCTCGTCCGCCATCATTCTGATCTTCATCGCCCTGCTGCTCTTCGTGCTGGCTTTCGACAACGAGATCGTCACCGGTGAGTGTCGCAAGGAGGCTTCGCCAACACGCGCGCTGCACTTCGTGCGTTAGTGCGCAACATAGCGCGTCGTCAAGCGTCGCGTTACTCGAGTTCTCCTTCGCAGGAGACACTGTGTTCTGAAGCGTTCGTACTCCGCGTTCGGTGACGACTTTTTTCGCGGTGATCTTTAGAAGGCGCGTTCGGACCTCTCCATGGCGATGGGTGAACTCCAGCACCGTTTCTGCAGGCTGTGTCTAAGAAGAGTTGTTGCCTATATCCGCAGTGGCCACCACGATACTTCTGCACTGATGGTAACACCCAGCATCGTTACCTGAGCGGGGCACCCAGGTGGACCTGTCGAGTCGGTTGAAAGCCATCCAGCGCAGACTATTAGCGTGATTTCTGTACAGCTAAACTCGCCTGTGTGGTGGTGATGCAGTCTGTTTCGTTTGGACCGATGAAGTAAACACAAAGTACAAATGCCGACCACTTTCTCCGTTTTCGGCTACCGTGTCCTATTCTGGTTACAGACGGAGACCGGATGTAGCAGTTTCCGGCCCTGCGTTGTAAGGCTAGGGCCACATGTCGCTAACGGCACCCTCCTGTCCCATTTTCTAACATGTATTCCCAGTATTGCGAAGCCGTGCCATTGACTGGTCGGGCGACAATCAGACAAACCACAAATTTATCGGTTGTCTGTAAACATAATGTGCAGCGTCAGTAACCTTGAAAACGGGACATATTGCTCACCATGGTAGGCTTTACGTAATCTAATATCACGTAGGTTCTGTGAAATAGTTTCGACTTCGGTTTCTGCGAGTCGAGGTCTGTAACGCGCTTCACAAGTGGGGAAACAAAACAATGCCGTATTTCGTCTGCACGACTTGAATCACGATGTCAGTAGCGAATGTTATCCATGCAATTCGCACGTGCGCACGGCTGACGAATTGTGTTGGGTGCGTCACAGGGCAAGGCGGTAGCGGTGTGGATCCCTCACAAGTGGCACTGTCGTCGTCACGCCTGCCGATGCGCGCTTGTCAGAGGGCGACACTGCACCGCGCACTTTTCAGTCTTGAGCAGCGCTGTTTGGACGATCGCTTGCAGTGCCGGTCATACTTCAGCACGGCCTATAGCGCACTCCTTTCTATAAAGGGTAGTGCGCTAGAGGACAGCTTACTCCTTTTTTTGCTCCTTTCTCTTTTTAGAGTATGGAGCGTCCTATGCGAATGAAACCAACTGAGTACCGTTGAGGATCGCGTGGCAGTCTACAGCGTTTTCTTTTCATTCTTCAAATTTGACTAATTAGTAAACACTAATTATCTAACTTTCTATACATTCACTTCAGGAATCAAGTGTTAATTCAGAAGTTGTAGGTCTCCTTACAACTTAATAGGACGTGGCGTTGGGCTGTTGGACGCTGTTCGATGTCTGTTGGGAGTAATTTCAGTGTATTTGTTAAAGACGGGTAATTTCTCTGTAGCTTGAATGCATTTTTTCACAGGTATGAAGACACAAATGCGTCGACTATCTAGTCGTGCAGTTCGTTTCCAGATTGGCTGTTGAGAGCCGCAGATCTCACTTGAACAAATTATAAGGCAAAGTGGAGAAGGGTCGTCTGACATCTAACGGTGCGAACGTTTGAAACGCCTGTTTTTCAAGGCGATCTAAGACTTCCGCATTGACACTATTCCTTACAGCTATATTTCAAAACCTCGCTAATTAGGCCTGTTTCCAGAAGGAAAGAAATCCTTCTTACTAGGCCAGGTGATTCTCAACAGTACTCAGTTCATTTCAGTCACCTGGGACGATCGGTCTCTTTAAAATATCTTGGTTACTATTAGCTGGGACGCCCGGTACACTTGCATGGGCTTGCACTTGCACCGAGACAATGCCGGCAGTCCGCATTATCCCGTCATCCTGTACGTTCAGGTCGTTAACAGGACTCCTGCTTTCCCCAGAACCGCGCTTCTAAAAACTACAAGAAGTATACTACCACGTACCGTCTTTGTCAAAAGTAACCAGGGTACATGGTTTGCTTCTACCTCCTACAGTGGACCCCTTAAAGCTTCCCTGAAGCTGAAATGGTCGTCAAAGGTAAGGACTGGGGGCCTTCTTACCTTCCAACACTTTTTGATTTTTAGGAAAGCCACAAGGGCTCCACTACACAAGCTAGAGGCAAACCATGCAGCCTGGTTACTTTTGACAAAGACGGTACGTGTTTTTAAGCAGCCGTCCTGTCGAACTCGTTTTTTCTTCTTCGCAGTGATCGACAAAGGCGTAAAGAAGAAACCAAAGCTGAGGGACCTCTACTGTAACACCAAGCTGTGCAAGTCCTTTAGTAAGTAGGGTTTCCAGGTTTGTAGTGATAGCATTGCTGCCTCCCCCCCCCCCCCCCAACACACACACACCAATAAAGATATAAAGCTCTCACTACCATGCCCGCTTAGTGGTGAGAGACATTAATGCCGGTGAACCGAGGCCCACGTGAGGTCTGGTGATGACAGCCTGCCGGGCACGTTCGCGGGAGTACCCGATTCCCTGCCCTTCATGCCCGTATACCCATCTGCACCACAATTTTTTGATCATACCATTTGTGAAGCTCCCACTTCGAAACCATGCTATTCGCTGCGGGCGCAGAGTTTCTCAATATTACCCAGAGCCAGAGGGAAAGTTGGCGCCACCGTCTATGCGAGTTTCGTAGAGAGCACTTCATCACCCACGGGAATGCCGGGAAGGCGACGTTTATTATTTGGCTTTGCTTGGGTTGGCCCTAAAACATGGATTATACCTCGGAATCGGTAGCTGCGGTGCGATGCTCTCATCTGTGCGTGCATCAAAGTGTTTTAATACTGTGTTTTTAACTACTACAATAAATTTAACGCAAGTGAAAGTTCGGTGTTAAGCTGCTATGCAAACTTTCACGGCATTTATTCGAGTTTGCCTCGAGATGAGGTGTATTTTTACGGCTGAATCCACGTCTTATGACCAACAATAGCCAAGCCAAATAAGAAACCTCGTCTTGGCCGCGGGCGCTTGGCGGAGGGTGGGTGGTTTGTGGGGATGGACGGACGGACTTGTAGATTTTGATGCACAGTTTGTATTAGGGGTTGCGAACTGTGCAATCAGAGCTTTGAAATAGACATCGTTTTCTTTGGACAGCTTGAGATCACAGAACGTTTTGTTTACCACACGCAACGCCCGCGTAATTTGCGCAATGAAAGTTCTTTATGCAGCTATCGCTGTTTCAAAGGTAAAAGCTGAGAGGGAACGTTTCCCTGAAGCTCTTGGACGTTGCCTGAGAACCATGGAGGAAGGAAAAAATTTAGGAGAGGACGTTTTTTGAAGCCGGAAGTGTGTCCTCCACCATGCCATTTGGCATGCATTTCAGAGTGCTTGCGCCTCGAAGACCAAGGCGAGCAGACGATCTCGCGTCTCCGTCGGTCCGCCGACAGCTGGCAGATACGCTGGTGATGCAGACGACGCCGCAACCCTATGGGTCAGACAATCACAATAGCTGTTGCGGAAACATGCGACTGCCGGCACAGTTTTTGTGATGCAGTTTGGATAGCGAAGGCCCCTCTTAGCCTTTCCTTCCTCCATGCTAAGAATACATGGCCAACAACAGCATTTCCCGCGTCATGCGTGACGGTGAAGATGTGACTTTAGCAATGTTCCCTCTAGGTTTCATGCATGTGTAGGGCGTAGGAAGGAAGTGTTTAAGCCTGTGCGCCGTTAGGTGTCAGGGGACCCTTCTGCACTTTGCCTTACAATTTGTTCAAGTGGGATCTGCGGCTCTCAAAAGCCAATCCGGAAATGAACTGCACGACTAGACCGTCAACGCGTTTGTGGCTTTATGCCGTTTGTGTCTTCATGCCTTGTGTCTTCATGTCTTCAACAAAATTAAGCGCGATAATCGGAGGATGTGGCGTTGGGCTGTTGGACACTGTTCGATGCCTGTTTGGAGGAATTTCACTGTATTTTTTAAAGACGGGTAATTTTTCTGTACCTTGAATGCACTTTCTCAGCGCTTTTCAACGAGACACACACTGTAAAAAATTTCACACCTTTAAAGGGAACAAACTGACTAACACACCCCCGCACCCGAAAAAATAGGAGTTTCTGTTACTCGTGCACCCGTCCTGCACCCGTCCTGCAACCTAGCATTTTAGGGGCGGGTGCATATGGCCAAAAAACCCCCCAGTGCAAGCAAGGGTGTTCCTTTAAAAAATGTAAAGCTGGCTTCACCTCAGTTATGCATGCCGGACTAATTGGGGAAGGGAAATGTAAAAAACAAAATATAGCTGTAGCTCGTGTGTTTTATGGGACAAAATATGTTGGCGTGGTTCCTGTGACAACAACACGTGCACGTGTGAAGCAGTAACATGCGTTTTCGGCATTCTATCCATGTTTCACTGATGCATCGACGCGATTGTTACGGCAACATTCCACATGGCGATCCCAACTTAACTAATTATGAAGGCAGTACAAACGCTCTGACGGGAGTGATAGTATGCGCTTTTTGAGGATTGCACTTTGAGGCATGGTTTACATCTTTCGCAGCCGAGAACATACATGCAGTGGCGAGAAAAATATTGGTTCACTCGCAGCTGAAAAAAAGTTATTGATTTTATTACAAATGCCAATAAAAATTGCTGGAATAATATCTATGCCACGAATGTGGGTGCTCATTGCTTGTTTTGATAATGACGTGCTCCTATACTGAATCCATATCAAGGTGAAGCTGTTACGACTGCATCGCAGTGAATAGAAAAATCATTACGTTAATGTCTTGCGATAATACAGGGTGTTCCACGTAACTTGAATCAAGTATTTAAAAAAAGTGGTTAACTGCAGCCCGCTAAAACCAACGATACATTGTTCGCCATCATGTGGCACTCCTCGGAATATTTTTATTGCGCTTAATTAGTTAATTAACTACGATTAATTATGCAAATTTTTAAATATTCATTTTAGTGCCAAGACCGTTACGCTAGGTTGTAGAGCAGGTTTATAAAAAACCAATCCAGTTTATTGTAGCATGGTATCTCATACGGGGTCATTTTTTCCGGCATCTAAAGAAAGCCCGCGAAATATGAAAAAATACCATGTGACTACGCTCGTGCGCTACCAAATTGCAGCGCTCTCAACGGCGTTTCGAGCAAACGCAGCGTGCCCGCTGACCGTGGCGAAGTGAACGGCCGCCGCGCCGCTGCAGAAAGTGCTGACGCGCGGGCTTTTTTTTAGATGCCGGAAAAAAGGACCCCGTATGGGATACGATGCTACAATGAACTGGATTGGTTGTTTATAAATCTGCTCTACAACCTAACGTAACGGTCTTGGCACTAAAGTGAATATTTGAAAATTTGCATAATTCATCTTAGTTAATTAACAAATTAAGCGCAATAAAAAAATATTCTGAGGAGCGCCACATAATGGCGAACAGTGCATCGTTGGTTTCAGCTGGCTGCGGTGTACCGCTTTTTTAAAATCCTTGGTTCAAGTTACGTGAAACATCCTGTATATGTTTCAAACGGAGTACTGTCTACGCGAAATCATTCTACTTTACACACGAAACTACGCACAAACAACAAGACCCAAATTAGCAATTTCTTGAAGCAACCTCTGTGTCAACTGGAAGAAAGGTAACTATGGAGACCTGAAGTTAATTAGGTTCCCAGAAGAGCTTGAGAAGCTCAAAGATCAAAGGGAGGAGAACAAAAACTGAACGAGTAGCAGTAGGTACCTGTGCAAACCCATTACAAAAAAAATGCTGTGGTATACGGCGTTTAATGTCTGAAAGCTAAACCTGAGCTATCGGAGACACCGTAGTGGAGGACTACATACATGGGCGTCCGGAGGGGGGGGCAAGGGGGGGCGGCTGCATCCCCCTGGAAAATCACTCACTCGAACCGTGAGTGATGGCCGCACGCCAGGGGCGGTGGTGCGCTCAGTCAAAAGGGTAAAAGCAGCCCCGCATGGTCACATCTGCGAAATGCCGCGTCCGGGCGTGCGTCGTTCCGCCGTTTTCAAACCACGCCATCGTTAGCTCTACTGAAGGGCGACCTGTTCCAGACATACAGCGGCACCGGCGAGCATGTGTTTCGAGCCGCCTTGAGATGGGTGTCTGTTTCTTTGATCTCTAGAGAGATAGCGACACGGAGGCAGACAGTGCACGGGGCATCTTGTTTTCGCCTATCGTTACGCCGGTCACCGATGAATTCTTAAGGAGGGAAGGTAAAATCAGCCGTGTCCACCCCTGCTTTGTCGGGCTGCTCAGGGGCAAGCGGGCGATGAGTTGGCGCCGCCGCCGCTCGCTGTCTCCTCCGATCCACGGGTAGCGCAGTTCGGTAGAAGCGCCGCTTTCAGAATCTCCGGCAAAGGGGATTAGCTGCTTTTGTTCACGGCGACGCAGTCTCCCGAGGCGCCCCCACACCAGCGTTCTTTGCGTCTTCTGCGAAAACCAGCGCCTTTGGTCAACGCAGCCCGATGGCGCCTGCCTGGCTCGCCTGTCACCTCTGGCTGGGCCTCAAATCACAACAGCGCCCATGTACTGTGCGTTCCTTTCACCCCCAAAGTGCGCATTCGGGGATACTGCGGCAAGTAAGCCCTTGCACGTGTGCGCGCCTCTGTGTTTGTGCTTGGGTGTTTTTAGTGGCCGGTTGTCAGCGAAGCTGAGAACAACCAAGACAGCGGACGAGAAAACGACGAGCGGAGAGCAGTGTGTGTGCGGTTGCTCGACTGTGCGGATGCGCAAGCAAGATGGAGCGAGGTGTATGAAGCTGCGAGCGTGCATTTATCTTGTAAATAAGTTTTCGTTGTATATATAGTCATCTTTTGTTTTCAACGTACGCGTTCAACAGTTTTTCCAATCAATGTGTATGATGAGTGTGCACCGAGAGCGTGTAATGAAGCACAGAAGTGAATTTATCACACGTGTAATTACGCAATTCGCCCAGAAAAATCCGAGGCGCCTACAGTTGCTGTTCAAGGAAGACTGACTGAGTGACTGTAGTTGCGTGTTTGTGAACATATTGTGCTGTGTGCTGGTCATCAATCCGGGTGAGTCGAGAACCCGTATGCAGCAAGACTGAGCACTCTTCTCCACGAAGTGATATAGCATCTTTTTGCATTTTTATTAATTTTAGTTGTTTCTTCGTTGATAAACTCCAATGTACCTCTCCTAGCCGCGCTTTAATTTGCTGTTTGTAATTTTTCTTTCATGTGTGCATTTTGTTTAATTTTTATTTATATATAAATAAATAAATTTACTCCGCAAATAGCGCCTTTCTGCTACGAACATACCCCCCCCCCCCCCCCCCCCCCGGGGCACCAACGGGGCCCCCCCCCCTGCAAAAAATTCTGCGGACGCCCTTGACTACATACTATTTTCGGCAATCGTGGGTCCTTTAACGAGCTCTGACATTCGCACAACACACGGACAATTTAGGCATTTAGTGCTTCCGGTTTCCGTTCTGGACAAACTAGCGAACATCGTCTACGCACAGCAGCGCACAGGACATAGAACATGAGCTAGAACTTTTAGAACCTTAAGCGAACATTTCCATCCTCCCGCTGATCTTGTAACAGGCGCGCCGCGAGTGGAAGCACGCTGTGCGGGCCCATGAGAGCGCCAAGGGAGCCGAAGGTCTACTTGACCGCAGAAACATCTGTCGCGATCAGACCTTGCAGTACGCATTCGGCCTTCTGTGTTCCTCTCAATCACCGCTGCGTTTTGTTGATTAATTTAATTTTATGAAGAGCAATGCCACAGGCCTAGGGGCATTATGCCTATCCATCATAACCTAGCGCCCTCCCGCCCATCTTCTACCTCTCTGAGCTACCTCACCACGAATGCCCTGGCACCATCCCTGTGCGGCGCTTCGAAGGTGTCGCTTGACGGTGAGGCCGCCGTCCTAAAATGTGCTACGACCTGCCTGCCATACATTTCATGCTTCCTCCACTTTCGACGACGATATAGGCTACACTTTTTTTAATATATATTTTGCCACTACCGAATTGCAGCCGCTGGAGTGAACGTAAAAGAAAAAAACGGCAAGGGGACCAATTCATGATAACTTTTGAATCTGAAGAAATATATCTAATTTAATCACTTCGCATTTTCCGTAGCTGGTAACTGTTGGCAATCGTTGCGTATGCTGTTCCGGTGCTGCAAATACATTCTAGCTTACGTACGCACTGTAAAAAGCCCAATAAACTGAATTCAAAACTGAAACTGAAACTGCATTTCCGCCGCTAGGCGGCCATCGGTACCTTCGGGACTTTGTTGATTTATTCCCACCCTTCTTTCTTTCCTCCATGTTCCCGCCTGTTGTGTGTCACGTGGTGTGGCCGCGGCGTCGTGGTGTGCGGGCTTCAGTGGTTGACGTGAACTGCGTTTTCGACCGCATTTTCCGAGGTACCGCATTGAACTGAAGTGTTTTTGTGCATATATAACTGGAGTAGCGCGTAGGTTCGTTCACTGCTGTCCATGTACTCGTATCTCACGTATCGGAACAGAAGCAGCCTTTGGAGGCTCTGCCGAATGCGTTTCTTTGTTGTAGATTGGCAGAAAGGCCGACGCTCGCTCACGTTTTAAAGGTTTGATATCAGGATGCAAGGGCGAAGTTATAATGTGAGCGTGTTTATGCACCACAATGCATTTGTAATGTAGAACCGTTGTCCTGAAGTCGGCGTTAATGAAAAACACGAGCGTTGCGGGGGTTTGGAGACGTACTTCAGCTCGGCACGGCTACGCACCTGCCTCGAATGGTAAGCAATCCTATGTCTTCATGCATGCTGGTTTGCATTATTCAAAGCATATTTTACGGAAGAGCGGCCTCAAGGCTTGCCGCTTCTATTACCAAAGTGCCGAGATCTGCAGACAGGCAGCTCTTTCCGTGTATCCAGGAAGAGAAGCAGCACTGAACAGAGTTCGCCGAGAATCATTCTACTCAGAGCTGTTTTTGTTCTGACGAAACGAATGTTGCAAAGTACTGCCTCATGCTACTTAAGAGCTCTAGTATGTGTGTTCTGTCAAATTTAAAGCCGTTTAACGCTATTTTGTCAAATTCGTTGTCCTACGGTTTATCTGCACATGGTAATTTTTCCGCCCGTGCGTAAGATCTATTCTGTATGTCTGCGTAAAATGCGTTGCGTCAGCGGGACGTCTGAGATAAGCTTTCAATTTTGTGTGCTGCAGGCGCTGACCGCTGGTCGTTTTTGCATCAGACCAGGTTTTTGCATAAATTTGTTGACGCTGCTATCTATTTTGGTTTTTAATTGTTTTTACAACGTCATCCAGATAAAAGAATCCTGTGCTGTGCCAGCTAGGTATATTTAGCTTGCTTTTTCAAGTTTTTAAAAGCTTCATTGTTTGGCCATAGTGACCTAATTTCTGAATTTTGGCGGTCTGTAATCGTGATGGTGTTAAATGGATGTCTGCAGGGGGAAACATCTACATCCACATGGGAGTCCACAGCCACAGCTTGCACCTTGTTGCCGCTGGGCAATATTCATGAGCAGTATGGAAGCAAAGGTGCGTTTTAGTTCTTGCCGCAAGCTTCTTTTTATGTTGTATGCTTGGTTCTCTTTTGGGCCATTTTCCCTTCTTTCCTTCATCAAGCTGCTTCATGAAACAGGGTACATAGCCTTACCATGCCCTCATTTATTTGTACATCCTTGCTAGTTCGTTGTCAGCATAGGGTTATTGCAAACCAGTTTGAGTGTTGTTGAACGTAGTTTTCTCATCATCATCATCCTGATTACACCCACTGCAGGGCAAAGGACCGCCTTTGCCAGCTGCGGCTACCATATCCCTGCGAACTTGGCACTAGCATTTGGTGATAAAAAGTGTGCTACCGCATAATGTCTTCACCTCATCCACCCACTGCTACGTTTGCCTTCTCTTGGAATCCTCTCCGTTACACTTGAGGACCAACGGAGTGGATTCCAAGAGACGGCAAATGAAGTGCCAAATGTGTGGATGGGTTTGTTTTGTATGGTGTGAATGGGATTAGGACAAAAACTAGAGCTTCTTGGTGCATCTTTATTTGTGTGTCATGAAGTTGGGAATTTCTAAACATTGTCGTTATCAGTTGTTGATAATGGAAAATGGGTTGTTACAAAAAGTGCTTCAAAATAAAATCCTGTGCTAAAACAGAACCCCTACTCACTGGGTGCTCACTTTAAGACCTGCTTTTGTAACTAAATATATGTGGGCATATGTAAGGGTCTCAGTATGACAAATATAATGCAGGTACACTCATTTAAATAAGCCAGTCAGAAGCCCAATGCAGAAGCAGGTATGAATACTTAGACAATCAAGAGTGATAATTAAAAAAAAAACCTAGACCCTTACTGTAGCATCAGCATTCAAGTTAGTTAGCTGCAGCTAGAATCAACTAAAAGCCATTGATAACGGTGGCATAGAAAGCCTAGAGGGTTAGTTTGTGAGACATCTGGCACCAAGAGCACACTTACAGATGTAGGCAAGAGCAAGCTGAATGGCTTTTTGGATTTAATACATCTTCTATTTCCTGTACAGTCACTTATGCCAGTCCGGTCTATGTTAAAGCAGAATAGCTAACTGTGTGGCTCATAACCCCACTGTTCTTTTTTTTGAGGTAGCAGTAGCTGGCATCACAATTATTTCAACTGCGCAGAGCATAGGCAATAAATAGATGAAAAACGAGCACTACCGACACGTATCACTGCATCAAAGATTGACTACATAAAGCAAAACAAACATTGGCGAATAAAAACAAAAGAATAAAAAATGTTGAAAAAATCACTATTCTGCCTTCTAAGCTGCTAAGGTAGCCTATAGTCTGGGACAGCTTTCTGTGGCAATGCAGTGGAAGGTACGAGCACGCACCGCCAGCTTAAACACCTATCTCTGTCCCTCGTGACGGTGTGATAAGAGGCACGCTTGTAAAAGCCTTGCCCTCATAGCTTCCACTGCATAGCCACAGAAAGCTGTCCCCAAGTATTGTTCTTTTCGTGTGAGCACAACAGAATGTTTGCTGACACACTTGTCTTGCTCCTGATGGATCAAACGCATCAACAACAATCTCGTCTCACACGTGTCTCACAACTTGAAAAGAATAGGAGCTAGGGCCGGTGCGCGAGTAGTATTCTCAGCTCGAATCAAATTGCAACGTCTCTGCAAGAGTGTCAACTGTGAAGGGTTGGCACCTGCAGAATGCGAAAAGAACCAAGAATTCTCTTATGTACAAGTGCCCCAAAAATGTGGCGCACAGAAGTGAGCTATCCCGCGGAACGGGCTGTATCAGTCAAACAGGAGATGCCTAAACGACTGTCTGAGTGAACACAAGAGCTCCTTAAAACCACCTCCCGAAAGCAATATGGTCATATATTGGCAGTCGTGTGTAAACTGCGCCTGTGCTTTCAGCCAACCATACTGTACACTTACATAAGGACCAGCACACGCGGGAGATTTGTTGATGCGTTTGATCCGTCAGGAGCAAGACAAATGCATCAGCAAACCTACTGTTGTGCTCACATGCAAAGAACTAGGCTACCTCAGCAGTTTAGACGGCAGAGTAATGGTTTTTCTACATTTTTAAACACTTTTTTTTGTTTTTATTCGCCAGCATTTTTGCCCTTTGCAGACAATCTTTAATGCAGTGCCACATGTTTTGCAAGCAGGCAAACTGTTGCAAAAAAAATGTTGGTTGTGCCCTTTTTTCACTTGTTTATTTTGTGGCGATCTTTAGATCGTCAGTCAGCGCGCCGAAGTCTGTCTAGTTCTTTCATCCCATTACTGCCATGCTATGCCCTTCATGCTGACGAACATGTACCGACTTGTTCAAGAAAGTAACTTTTTACATTGTGAAGCCATTTTACCAATTGCATTCGCATGGTTTGAATGAATGACCATTCAGATTGCTATTGCATCTTTTTGGAACCGAACAAGCTTAAATTTTGCAAGCTTACCAAACTCTTCGGATGCTTATGTTTGTTATCACCAGCATTAAGTCTCCTTTGCTGCTCACGTCTACAGAAGGCAAAATGCTCGACTCATTATGATATTGCAGGGACTATATTAGGTAGACTGGCAGGAACAATGCCACCATCGAAGTAGGGGAGTGGGAGTTCTCAGTGTCAGGGTTATACATCTGTACAATGTAAAGATTCAGATTGGTGTCGTCTTTGTAACTTGCAATTGTAATTTTTCTAGTGTTACAGAAGCCTCTTAAAGTCCAGCCAATATATTGACCTATATGGAAGCTGCTATATGCCTGGTGATAAGTAGGCTGTCTATTTTGTTGCTGTGCAATACTGAATAAGGTGATTCCACGCCACCTTATCCAGACTTTTGCACTCGACTGCACTTGATTTCTTAAAGAAACAAAAAATCATGGCTTATTTTATTACCATGACAAAGATTTTTCCAGCATGTTCTTGGCAGAGAAAAAGAAGTTTCATGTCGTGGCCACCATCCTATGTTTACAAGCAATAGCAAAGCTAAGTCTTGCAAAAAACATGTTAAAAATAAACGCTTTACGCATGACTGAAACTTTTTCATGTAAATAAAGGATGTGCTTTCATATCCAATAAATTGGACTCATGTATAAAACATGAAAGAAGGTACAAAAATATTGGAAATTGATATTTTTTATCCAATTTATGTTCTCATAAGTCATTTAAACCATTTTTCTGGGTTATCCAAAAGGCAAAGGATGGAATAAAAGTGTTTCATGGATGAAAAAAACGCGAGGCACGTCAGTCAGCTGAAAAAAATTCTATTTTTGAGGCATATTCAGCCACCAGTTGCACAGTGCGGTTGGCCTCATTTACTTTCTAATGGCTGTGACATTTCTAAAATTTTAATTGGAGCAATTTTCGTTTTAGGCGAGAAAATAATTTCGCAATTTGAGTCTCTACCTTCAACCCCAGCATTGCTGGCTTCTTGCTCGACACTGCGGTGCATGCTAGAGCCGGCATCAAGAAGACACAAAGCTTTGCTGCACGGTGCTCTATGTGGATGCTCCTCATATTTTGGTTTTGAGAAGTCTGCTGGCATATTCGCTCAAATTTTGTCAGTTCAAACTTGAGCATGACTTAAGTCCAGCATGCACCATTGAGAGAAAGATAAAGGCTTGATGTGGTGAAAAATGCGTATTCCTTTTAATGGTAGCACTTTTGTAAACTGCCTAGTCAGTTCACCTTTATTTTCTTGAATCATTTGTTGGAGCACCCAGAGGGCTACGACACTCTTAATGGTTTTCTCCGCCCATGTAAACAGCTTATAGAGGATCAGTATTCGACCTTTCTATGGCCTCTGAATGCTTTCTGTTGCTGCAGGGGGCCTCACACTTCCACCAATGCCGTTAAAGTGCTTCCCGGCTGAGTACTGTTTGTGTCGAGGAACGAGAGCCGTCCTGCCATGTGGCCACTTCATTTTTAATTTTTGTAAATCTATCCTTCAGCAGGTTTCTTTATTACTGAAGCTGGTGGCATCGAAGACCAGCACACCATTGTATTCGGGCAGCGGAGTGCTGGTTTTGTGTAATTTACAGCTGGTGGCAAAGTGTGCTGGAGTGAAAAGGAAGCACTGAGCAGTGTCGATGTTGAACGCAGGGACTCAACTTTTAAGATTGTTTTCTCGCTTAAAACAAAAAAGAGCTACAAATAAATGCCATTAAATAGTATTGTTTAACTTTCTATCTTTCATAATTTAATTAAGATCACCTCATTATGTAGTAGACTACTGAATATGTCACAAAAAGCAAATTTTCTCGACTTTAGAATGCTTTCGCTGGCTTGCCTTACGTGTTTTGCTCTCTCAAACATTTTTATCGCCTTTGCCTTCTCGACAGCTTAGAAAATAGAATAACTACTGTCAGAACATAAAATTTGATAAAAGATTTCAAATTTTTATATTTTGTACTTATTACCTGTTTTATTTAAAACAAAATAAGTTCAATTTACTGCATTGCATATGTAATACCTTTAATTTATATAACAGAAACTTCATAGTCCTGCGTAAGAATGTTCCTTTTTACAAATTTTTTTGCAAGGTTACGTTTGGCTATCACTTTCAAACATGAGATGGCGGCCACGACGGGAAAAAATTACTCCGCCTAGAACAAGCTGGGATAATGTTTGCCTAAGTAATGCCATAAGCCATGAATTTTTTTAAAGAAATCGAAGATTCAGTGCTAAGCCTGGAACATTGGCATGGAATGACCCAATGGCATATAAATGCCAACTGTGCGCTGATTTGAAGAAGCCTTTATAATATTTTTGTAGCTCGATTAATATTGCAGTGTAGGTTGAATGCAATTTTTTCTGCTTGCATAATTGGAATGGTTCCATATCATGCCATTTATTTCGCATCTTGTATGCAAACTTGTATTGCGTTGCCAATATTTTATGCTGCTAGCGTTCACCCCATATGAATATTGCTGCTCCTGAGCAGCATACTCAACTGAACCACTGGAATGGTATCACTGTGTGTACCTTCGGTAAATTTCTGGGAAAAATGTATTCATTCACCTGGCTGCTTGGTAGTTTCATGTTTCATATGTAGTGACAGATGAAATGCAGATCTGTCCTAAGGATGAATGTGGCCATTTCTTAACACCATTTTACAGTAGTGATATTTGCAAGATGATCAATTCTATTTATCTACTTTGTACTTTTGTTCACTACATAGTGCATGTATGCCTCCAAGAAAGGGAACGCGAACCAGAAAGGAAACAGCTTGGAACCCCTTGTGGTCTTTTTCCAGATGTAGACTTCATCTCTTAATGTGTGATAGTATATTAGTCTAGGCAAAGCAGCGTGCAGGGTAACAGGGCACTGACAGGAAGACACAGGTACTGCGCTGACTAACAATTGAGGAATTTATTGCTTTGCTCACTATAAATACAGGAAATATCATCCAAAATACAAAAGAAGGGAAGTCATGGAATCATCATTTGGTCACATCTGTCGGGATTATTTATCCAGATAGTCAATTGCTTTTTTCGTTGGTGTTAGTGATGATGTGCTTCCATAGGTTAAACAATTCTTATGTGTCATGCACATCTCTTATATCTCGGCATGAGCTGTTAATTATATTTCCTAAGAATTTTACATCATCGAAAGTGTGGAGTGCACTCACAGTTCGGCACATGTCTTGCTAATTTGCTACTACATCCTGTCTCAGTATTGCCGACTTGTTCTATTAGACAAATGTTGACTCGCTGACCTTATTTCCCAACATACGACGCTCCGCATGAGAGAGGGATCTCGTAAACTAAGCCACAGTCGCATGCTGTGAATTTGTTTCGGTGCTTCATCTTCTGTTGGGCTGTTTTTGAAGCACCTTTGCTGGGCGCGTTGCATACTACGTTCAGCTACTTTCTGCAAAAAAGCAAATGAATCCATCGCAAAGAACTTCCGCAAGCTGCAAAAGAAGGCCAAGCGCCAAACAGTGAAGAACAAAACCTGAAAACTTGTGTCAAGCCAACAACTTGTCCAAATTAGTGCTGGCTATGAAGAAAAGTGATGGCCTATGCCTGAATGCCTTCGCTATTGCAAAAACACGCAACAATAACTGACCTTTCGGAGTAATTGTCGCTGAACAAGGATCAAGGCAGCAACCCTTAGGGCAGTAAGAATTGCTCTCCTTGTTCACCGTGGGAGACCTCTTCCTGGTAAAGAAGCCAGAAGTGTCCCCATTCCTCTCGAACAGCTGTACAGAAGAATTGTCATCTCATTCTGATCAAGGACTTACATTGCACGCTGCTAAATGCTGCCTTGTTTGAGACGATAAGAGAAGGTATTAATTCAATGGGAGCAGTACAATTCCAGAACCTGTGCAGAATTAATGCAAATAGATTCCTCGAGTTGCTAACCATCTACTTCCGTTCTACCTATGTAAAGTTTAATGATGTGTGCATACAGTGGCAGGGAGTATGCACCAGTTCCAGCGTTGCACTAATTCTCATTGTGCTGCTAGCCAGTCAAAATAGCCAACTATTAAAAAGCTGTGCATAGCACCAGTTTGATAACGACCTTCCGATTTGTGGACGACTTCTTAGTAATCCACAAGCTTCATTACCAAGGGTAACACAAAGTCATTGTTGACATCTTCAAGACCTTCTCCGAAGTTCTTGCTAACTTTGAGCTGACCAAAGAAATGCCACTGGTGGTACAGCTTCCCGATCTATGGCTGTACTTTGTAGAGACCCATATGTGTTGGCGTTACTTCCCAGGGTCGAAAAAAAGGCTGTTGCTACTGGCGCACTGCAAAATATCCTAAATAGCTCGTGTATTGACCGTCAGCAAGAATGCCTTGAGGCCCACCTGACATGGCTACCTGAAGCTGATTTCCCAGATGACCTCATCTGCAGCCTTGGCTTCAGTTTAAAGAAATTTGCCTATCTACCTCTAAAAGGCTTCAGAAAGAGCGGAACGTAGCTGCCATAGCATATTATTATGTGGTTTAGCTCAGCAGCAGGCGCGACAGGTTGCACTCAGAAGGCACCCCAAACCAAGTCACCCCGAGCACTAGCTGCAGCGTCTCTGATGTCATCAACTGCCCAGTGTCAAAACAACGTCCTTTTCGCCTTGCGACTTGCACTGTAGCACTACCCCCTCCGCCTCGCGGAAGGAAGCACAGCCCCTGGGCGCCCTAAGGTGGTGTGAATGGTAGGGCTTAAGACAGGTGATGTGCACGAGCTTTGTGGAGGGGGCCGGGAGAAGAGTGCGGGAGTGCAGGCATGTGATTGCATAGGTCACATTGCTCAGTTGCCTGAAGAGAAGACGCGGTAAGGAACCACGCAACGAGGCAGCAGCTTCTCACCCAGGCCCACATGGTGTGCAGGGAGCCAGAGGAGTACGTGGAAGCCAGTAGGGTAGTGGGAAACACGGTGATTAAGGTCATAGGTGCATGGTATCAGCCACGCACTAAAGAAAGTGGTCAGGCAGGCTGGTGTGAACTTAGTATGCAACACGCCCAGCTAGGGTGCTTCAAAGACAGCCTGGTATAAAAGAAGGCTGTCAAATCCGCAGCATGCGACAGTGACTTAGGCACCTTGTTTAGTAAGTTCACACCAGCTCGCCTGACCACTTTCTCTTGCGCGTGGCTGATACCATGCACATATGCCGTCACAGCTAACTTCCATTCTTCTTTCTGAAGCCTCGTTGGGGTGGATCAGCAAATTTCTTTCATTATCTTCAAGCGAAGGGTGCAGACGAGGTCATCCGGGAAACTAGCTTCAGGTAACTATGTTAGTTGGGCCTCAACGCTTTCCTGCCGACACTCAGTACACAATCTGTTTGAGACATTTTTTAGTGTGCCAGTAGCAACAGTCTTTTTTTCGACTGTGGAACATAACACCAGCACATATGGGCCTCTCTGATGTGCAGCCATAGATCGAGAAGCTGTACCTCCAGCAAGGACTTCGGAGAAGGTCTTGAATATGTGAACAATGCCGTTGTGTTGCCCTTGTTTATGAAGCTTGTGGATTACTTGGAAGTCGTCCAAGAATTCGAAGGTCATTATCAAATTGGTGTCATGCAAAGCTTTTTAATAGTTGGCTATCTTGACAGGCTAGCAGGACAATGAGAATTAGTGCAACGCAGGAACTGGTGCATACTCCTTGCCACTGTGTGTGCAGGTCATTAAACTAAAATAATAGATGGTTAGCAGCTCGAGGAATCTATCAGCATTAATTCTGCATTGGTTCTGGAATCGTGCTGCTCCCATTGAATCAATGCCTTCTCTTACCGTCTCAAACAAGGTGGTATGTGGCAGCGTGTAATGTTAGTCCTTGATGACAATGAGAAGACACTCCTTCTAGACGGCTGTTCAAGAGGAATGCGGACACTTCTGGCTTCTTTACCAGGAAAAGGTCTTCCACGGTGAGCAAGGAGAGCAATTCTTGCAGATACTGCCCTAAGGGTTGCTGCCACGATCGTTGTTCAAAGACAATTACTCTGAAAGGCCAGTTATCATTGCGTTGTTGCCATAAAGAAGGCATTCAGGCATAGGCCCTAACTCTTTTTCACAACCAGCCCTAGTTTGGTCAAGTTGTTGGCTTGACGTTCGTTTGCAGCTTGTGGAAGTTCTTTGCAGTGACTTCATTTGCTTTTTCACAGAAAGTAGCTGAACGTAGTATGCAATGCTCCTAGCAAAGGTGCTTCAAAAACAGCCCAGCATAAGACGAAGCACAGAGACAAATTCATGGCATGCGACAGTGGTAAACTATAGTTTACAAGATCCCTCCGTCACGCGAAGCGTCCTGTGTTGGGAAATAAGGCCAGCATGTTAACATTTATCTAATGCAACATGTCGGAATACTGAGAAAGGATATGGTAGCAAGCTACCAAGACACGTATCGGACTGTGAGTGTATATCACACTTTCGACAATGTAAAATTCTGAGGAAATGTAAGAGACGTGCATAGTACATAAGAATTGTTCAACCTGTTTAAGCACATGATCACTAACTTTAACGAAAAAGAAATCAACTACCTGGATAAATAATCACGACAGATTTGACAAAATGACGATTCCATGACTTTCCTTCTTTGTATTTTGGATGATGGTTCCTGTATTCATTGCAAACTAAACAATGAATTCCGAAGTTATCGCTGCAGCTGTCTTGTCTGTGTCCTGTTATCCTGCGTGGTTTTGCAAAGATTCATACACCAACTGGCCGAGCTCCTTTTCTTGTAGTAGTTTAGTGGCCTTGTGCAAATTTTTCTTGATGGATTTTTGAGTTTACTGGCTGCGGACATGGGAGATATGTTAACTTAGCACTGTTGCCTGCCTTTCAAGATGTCACTTGCTTGGTGTAATAATGAATGCATGCTTTGCGTTAGTTGCAGCCGACCACTCTCATAGAAGGGGTCGTATTGCTGACTTTGATCAGATACTGTGCTTTCTGTTACAGTGAATGTTGCACATTACTTGTCGTTCGGTTTATTGTAAAGCATTTTGAAGTGCTCTGTTTTCGCCTTTGTTGTCATGGTGTTTTGTGCCTTTTATAATCAGTTTACCCGCCAGGCAGGCCAGTGGTTTGCACTAGCTTGTAGCAGTTCGTGCAGAATTAATTGCATGGCCTGACCACCTTCATTCCATTTCATAACATCTAGCTTTTTAGCTAAAACATTGTTTATATAATGCCGTTTAGAGCTATTTTTTTCTAAACCACAGTGGATTCTTTGGAATGGTTAAAAAAATAACAGCTGGCGCCTGCTTGCCACTTGGACAGATTTTCTTCTTTCTGTTAGCGTTAGCATGCATTATAAAACACATTGTTAGTGAGCAATATGTTGGCATTTATAAGGACCATTGAGCAGTGTAAACTGATATGAAATATTTTACTGTTTTTGTCTGAAATGCAGACTCACACCATGTATGCTGTTCACCGAAGACAATCCTGAAGTGACTGAGAACCTGTTCATCGAGGGAGGATGACTACTCAGCAGGCTTACCACTGCGGCTCACTCCACAACTGCCATAATGTCAGGAATATGGGTGTTCAGCATAAGCTGCCTTAAGTTTGCTTTTTTGGTTTTTCCTGGTAGTTAGCGTCACAGTCCAAGCCTTCTTCAGGCTGGTATAGAAGGCTGCACAGGCATGAATTTTTCATTCTGTTTGCTCTGAAAAATTAGGAGGTAGAGTAAGTGCAATGGAACCTTATTCTTGCAGCACCATAAACCCAATAACAGCAGGTATGGGGCTGTTGTACCTTAAAATTTTAAGTTCTTTGGATGGCAGTGAGGAATTCATTGGAGAAGCTTCTTGTGCATTGTTTTATGGATGTGTTTTGTTCTAATAAAAACATTCAACATTTCTGCAGTTTTGTGAGTTTTGTCAAACGTTTTTCTTAGGTGCATACAGCCTGTTTACTGCTATGAAGAGCTCCAGTAATACAGGTATATTGCAATACGTAGGCATTATAATGGTAAATTTAAAGAACGCTTAAGAAAAGTAATAAAAGTGGGAACAAATTATGAACCCATTGCATGCTTTTTCCTGAAGGGTGTAGGGGTGTAAGAAGCATAAAACTCCTGTGGCTCGGTGGTAATAGCGTGTGATACACCTCAACACCTTTGGGTCAAGTTGTATCATTTTCGGGTTGGTTCTTTCATGAAACACCCCACGTTAAAGGTGTATTGAAATCACAAAACACCCTTCTGGGCCGGGTGCAAGGGTGCGAGTTATAGACACCTGGAAACTCCTTTAGAGGTGTTTTATTTTTTACAGTGCAGGGCAGAGTAATGGACACACGCAGAATACGCATTCGTTCTTAGCGTGTAGCTTACTTTGTGTTGCGTTTCGTCGATATGCGCTGAGAAAATGCATTCAAGCTACGCTTATATTTTTGGGCATATCCTGGGACCGTATTCTATAAGCTGTTGTTCTCCATTTCACGTCCATTTCATGTCCATTTCACATCCACTTGGTCCTCTGCCTTTGGTCCGTCAGATATAGCTGCGGCTTTCAAGCGTCTGTAGAAAGCGACCATGCCATTGGGTGGTTGGCGACCGGACTTCACCACTGGCTGCATATAGCAGCCAATGGTCGGGGCTGGTCGTCAACCCCGGCTCGCTTCCCCCTTGGCGCTTGAAAGCGGCGGGTATACCTGAGTGACCAGTGACAGTGTTCGAAAAGGACACTGGAAAATGGACGGCTTATAGAATACGACCCCTGGAGTCATTGGCTTACACTCTTTGGAAGACCACTCCCTTGCATTGTGACGTGCTACTCATCGACGACTGCACGCGTCATAGACGACAACACGGTGCAGGACCTGTCAAAAGATTCGAGGCCTCGTAGGCAGCCATGGCCCGCCCGAAGTTTCGCATCTCCAGAAGAGTAGGGAAACCGTGGTCCTCACTCCTCCAGATTTTTCGAGCTTCACGAGTGCCGTGATTGGGCAAAGTGAAGTATACCGGGTGGATTCAGGACTTTCGATCAAAGAGGTAAATGGTCGGTCAAAAGTCCCCAGGCATGCGCTCTGCTTTTAAGCGTCATATTCTGTCACTTATAATGGCAATAAAGCTATCAAGGTTTTTAGAGGGAAGAATGATACTTCTCCTATTCTCTACAGAGATTTTAGACTTCGGGGGTCTCCTAACTGCCGACTATAGCGCCCGAAAGTAGACCCTGTCGCCTGGGAATTTTTGGCCGACCCTGTTGTACATAAATGCACAACTGACTGCTCGGCTCGGACGACCGCAGCACGCGAGGTGGTCTCGTTCGTGAACTTCAGCCGGGACCCGTGCAACGAGCTGCTCGAGTACGTGTGCGAGGGCTACGAGAAAGAGGCAAACATCGACCACCTCAAGTGGTCCAGGCCGGGCATGGACTACGCGCGCTTCACCAAGGTTCTCGACGGCATCTACCGGCGGAACGTCTCGGATGGGCCCGGTCAGTGCACCTCTCGCCCCTGCTTCCTCGATGCATTTTTTTTTCTCCGTCCGAAGCGCGAGTCTATCTGAACGCTGCATAGTTTTATCCAATTCAATGGTATTTTATTTATTCAATGGTATTCGGTGATCCGTGCGCGTAACTGTGAACACACAAGGCTATTCCTTAAGCGTCGCATAGCAAGATCGGTTCTCGGCTTGCCGGAATCTTAGTTCTTGGTTTGTTGGGGATCTGTTCAGCACGTGGCTTTTGCCCTTGGCATGAACTGATTTTGAGCGTATACGAGCACCGTTATGTCGCCTTTTGTTTTTTGGCCAGTAGGACTATCTTGCGTCACAAGCTTTTTTTACTGTGAGTGTGTAGAAGCGTTATTGGAGTATGATATAGACAGCCAGCATTCAACTTCCACTTTCAGTGTGGGACCGGAAGTTTGTGGCCGAGGACCTGTGGGAACTGACGTCGCCTCTGTACGAACGTTGCATTACCGGCGACGCAGCCCGTAAGTAGACCATCTCACTCGACGCGCATGTAGTACCTGTTAGTGTGCTCCTTTTTTATCGTGGGGTAGCACAAGCGCGTATTCCGATCTCGGGCATACGTACTATCACGATGGAAAGAAACGCGAACAGAGCGGAGCCTAGGCGCTCCGCTGTTAGCATTTCTTTTAAAAACGCTTTTACTTCGGTGGAAGCAGAGACACGCCGGAATTGTCCGTGACTCATTCTAGGGTGACTCTGAAGTCTTCATACCACCCAGGTAAAAGCGCAAAAAAAAAAAAAAATCGAACAGCGGAGCACGTAGGCGCCGCGCTGTACGCGTTTCTTTCCATCGTGATAGTAGCGTGTCTGAAGCCTGCTTCATAGCAGGCAACCTACCTAACCGCCGGGTTGTAGGCAACCTGTCAGACCTTTACCTGGGTGAAAACCGTCAAGATAATTGCCTTCAGCGTAAAGGCCTTTAGGTCAAAGACTTTTGTGGTAAAGGCCTTTAGGGTGAATGCCTTCATGGTAAATACTTTCCGGGTAAGGGCATTGAGATCAAATGTCTTTAGCACGCAAAGACCTTAAGTTCTCACCGTATATAGTGCTACTGCACGATATTCCACGCTTAGCCGGGCAGATCGCGTGCAAATTTTTTTTGTCTTTCGAGGCTTTGTCAGTGTCGCCGCAGCATTGCGACCCATCGGCCTTTCCCTGCATCGCTTTTCATGCGAGTTCATGGTGTGGCATGTACGGAAGCTTGCAGATCAATTATACCCTGGCTTTCCCGCCGTTCCAGGGCCATAAATTGCGCTGTGTGACACTCACGAAGAATAGTCGCAAATGTGCAGGCGAATCGCCAGTTTTCACATTTTGCTTGGCTCTGTCAGAAGCACCTGACCTTGAGTGACATTTTATATAGGCTTCGGCGGACTGCTTTCAGTCTGACAGAATTCGCCGGAGCAGTTCAAGGCGGCTCAAGCATTACGCGAAGTGCGTACTTCGGCATTGCCCTTCGGGTCTCGGAGTGAGCGCTTTCATCGGTTTAGAGCCGTGGTCTAAAAGCGCGGGAAGACACGACAACGCGCAGAACACAAGTTGCAGGTTGGGTTATTTTCTTTCAGAAGACGAAAAGCACTTGCATTGACTTTGCTTGCTTCGAATGACACAGGGTTATTTTTTTATGGCTTTGGCTACATTTTATTCAAATCGTCACGCAGGAAGGACCACGAAGCTCCTTTTCTTACCAAAAACCATGAGTCTGAGGCCGCTGGGTGCTCCGAATTACGCCGGCTTGCTCATGCTACAGATGTTTTGTTGTTTTATTCGTGCTTTCGAGGAGACCGACGCATTCCGAGATGCACTGCGAAAAGCTTTAGCTTTGTGCAAGCCTGTAAACGTTTTTTGGCAAGTGCTTCAGCCGGCTTCAAACACTGCTCGTCGGCAAACTTAGGTCCCATCCTAAGCGTTCACAGGTCTCCTTACGGCACTTCACAGTCGCCCAAAATTACAACCTTTCCCGGCTCAATGACGTCCTCCTTCCGTCTCTATACAAAGTGGGACGTACCGTTTTCCAGAGGTTACGTTCCGTCGTCAGACCCCAATTCGAGAAATCTCGCTGCCGACTGGTCCTGAAGCACGCCACTCGTAATGATCGTCTTTGAACAGCCATGCTTGTCGCTATAATTTATATTTCACGATCTTGCATACTTTTCCGGTCAGTTTTCTTAATGGCCACAAGAAACCGCACACCTTTTGAACGGCAGGTAGGCAACGCGCATACCTCACATGCCAAGAAAGCACACTGGCCTTGCAAACAGGCGCGGCGTTGAGGGACAGGATGATATCAGGACTTCAAGCTTTCTACACAGAAGAGAGTCCGCGGTGCTAGGAATTACGTTAATTAAAGATGCGGTTTGGGCAGTTGGTACTGATTCATGGTTTAACAGCGCCGAAAGGCATAACAACTCGAAAAACACACAAAAACAACAGCCGCCACGGTGGCTCAATGGTTATGGCGCTCGCCTGCTGACCCGAAAGACGCGGTTTCGATCCAGGTCGCGGCGGTCGAATTTCTATGGAGGCGAAATTCTAGAGGCCCGTGTGCTGTGCGATGTCAGTGCACTTTAAAGAACCCCAGGTGGTCGAAATTTCTGGAGCCCTTAACTACGGCGTCCCTCTTACCCTGAGTCGCTTTGGGTCGTTAAATCCCCATAAACTAAACCAACAGAAAAACAACAGCTGTTTTTGTGCATTTTTTTCTGTTTGCTCTCCGTGTTGCTGTGTACCTCCGCGCTTCTAAACCATGAATCGTTACCAACTTGCTTACATGAGCAGCCTTAATTGATTCAGAAGATGTGCAGTTGGAGGTAAGGTGGTTGGGCCACTGTAACGAAAAGTGTGCAAAGCTCTTTGCACTTGTTCACTTTCTTTCCTGAAAGTTTCGTTCCCATGTGCGGTGCGGGCAGGCATGCTCACATCGTTTATGCCCCGCTTTCCTGTTTCAGCGGCCCCCCTGCCCTACAACCTGACCGAATACCTCGCGAGTCGCCGACTCAATTTCACGGCGGCCATCGTGGAGGCCTACAAGATGATTCCCGTCTTCCATCACATCTTTACTAGCGCCTTCCCGTGGAGGAAGGAAAACAGGAGCTCAGAATCAATGGTGGTAAGCGCCGCTGGAAACACTGTGATCGTCCCCATCGTAAACCGGGCCGCGTCGCTCTGGCGAGTTTCAAAAATGTCCGAGCAGAGTGTTTCGTCTCGTGTGCTGGGAGCAGAAAGAATGGTACGGTAAAGCTTCCCGACAACGGAAGCACGCAAAAAGCAAAACAAAAAAAACAAAAAAAAAACAGAGAAGATCGTCATGGAGAGAGAGAGAGAGAGAGAGAGAGAGAGAGAGAGAGAGAGAGATGTTCCTTAAAAAGAGAAAGTAGAGAGGTTCAGTTCAATTCAGTGCAGTTCTTTATTTTGTTTCCATGGAAAGGCGGCGCCGAGACAAAAGGCTGGCTTGACTGACGAAGGCCTCGACACGCATTGTACAATCTGCAAGACAGTAGCAAAAAAAAAAAAATCTTATTTGTACATATCACTTAACCAAAATAGAAGTTAGAGAAAATGAGGACATGCAGTTGATGACACTAAGATGCACGAAAACAACTTGCAACACTAATTTTTTTAGATAAAGCTTTCAACATAAGGGTTGTTTGAGGAATCCTAGAGGGGTTTCTTTGCCTGCATGGTTTCGAAACCGCATGTATTTTGGCACGATACAGCAAAATTTTGTCGAGCTACAGCGGCGAGCTTAATCGTGTTTTCGAAATTCTAAAAACTGATATCGCTATTACTAACGGCCGGCTACAAATCGTTAATTGCAGTTAGGTGCCTATCTGGGATAGTTAAAAAGTCAGCTATCAGAAATTAGTTAACCAGCTTACTACTTAGGACAATTCACCGGTTTTCTGGTGGCCGCCAACACTGGTAATACTATGCCTCAAAAGCCATATTTTTGAGCCCAGAAAGCATATTTTTGAGAATTTTGGAAAACGTTCTCTGAAGCACTCGGTAGATGCAGGCTTTCCGTGCTGCCGGAGTGAGCCCTCTCGCTGACCAGCCGCTCGTGCGTGCGTCGCTCCGTTGCCTCTCTCCGTCATTCATTCATTCATTCATTCATTCATTCATTCATTTTATTTGTTCTTCACAACATGACGAACACATTGTGAAAGGGGCCAAGAAGAAAAGCCGTTCCTTTACGGCTTGAAGACCCACTATATGGGACTACTTTGGTTAGCCGCTATCGGTACGGGGTCAGGACAGGAAGGGCAAGGGGAACTCGGGCAATTCAGGCTGGTAGTCTAAGGAGAGGGATGAAGAGGATACAGCGGCCTACTACAACGGTGCGCCTCTTGTGGTCTAGGGGGGGGCTAGGACCTGAGTGTTCGGTGACACTGCGGTTGTCTTACCACACCTCCGCCCCTGGCCAAGTAGGCGCCTATTTAAAACCCGCATAGGCAGGTCTCCCCTGAATAGAATGACTAAGAATGGTATATACTACGAGGAACGAGCATTAAGCAGGTGAAATACATTTCGGCGACCTTTGGTGAGAGCAGCTTATCTGTGAGAAAGGCCCTATGGTAGTACTCCAAAGTTTTTCACCACACTTGTTTGGTTTCAGTCTTATGCGGTATTTTACCGCGTTGCGATAACTATGCATACAATTCTATGCTGCCTGCGTTTTGTGTGGTTCATGGAACGCACAGTTGATTTTACTTCCTACCGGAATTAGTTTTCCGTTTGTGTTTTGTGTTTACAGAGTTATATTGACACGAGGATTGGAAGTAGAAGAAGAAAGAGATCGCAGCCGCTAGAAGTAGACGACGCTTAAGTGTAGGTCCGTTTCTCTGGTGCCCTCGTTCAGCCGCTGCAGTTCCTTTTCAGTGTAACAACTGTTACACATCTGGTGAAGCAGTGCTGGGTACGCTTCCCGACCTGCGTACGCCTACGACGGAACTCACACCGGTCCATCAGCGCCCAAGCCGCCGCCTCCGCGGTGAGTCATCTGAGTTCGGGCCTCTTGCCAACCCGACAAGGAAGACGCAGCCTCGACCGGCGGTCCCACCGGAAATGGCGACAGACAGTAGGTCCCCGGCGCCCATCCTCTACCACACGCCGCGAACACCGCCATCTTTTCACGGCGACGTGTACGAAGATGCGGAAGACTGGCTGGACACCTTCGAGCGGGTCGCCCGCTACAACGGTTGGAGCGACGACCGTAAGCTCCATAATGTGTATTTTGCGCTCGAGGACTCGGCTAGCACATGGTACGAGAACCACGAAAGCAACCTGTCCACCTGGGAGACATTTCGGCAAAATCTCATAGCTACATTCCCCAACGCAGACTGCCGGGAGAAAGCTGAAGCTGCGCTTCGCTCCCGTAACCAGCGGACTAACGAAAGCGTCCGCATATATGTAGAGGACATGACGCGCCTCTTCAAGCGTGCTGACCCATCCATGGCGGAGGAGACGAAGCTTCGCCACCTCATGCGCGGGGTCAAGCAGGAGCTTTTCGCCGGTTTGTGCGCAGTCCACCGCGTACTGTTGCCGAATTCCTCACGGAAGCGTCTACCATGGAGACGACGCTCCTGCAACGAGCCCGGCAATACAATCGGGATGTAAGCACGCTTGGGCTCGCTGTTTCTTCGATGCCGCTAGGGAGTCATGCGGCCGTTTTACGGGACCTAATCAGGTCGATCGTCAGGGAGGAATTACAAGCCCTCCAGCTGCCTTCCAGCGCGCCGTCTGTTACATCGCTGTCTGAAGTCGTCCGGGACGAGGTGCGCCTAGCAGCACAGCAGCAACAACTGCCTGAGATCCCAAGTCAGACTGAGGTCAGACCTACCTATGCATCTATCCTCTGCCGGGCCCCAACGCCAGGCTACGACGTGAATACCACGACTCACGCAGCGCAGCAGTCTGGTCTTTCCCGTGTGCCTGCTCGACCAGCTTATCAGCGGCCACGGAAGTGTGATGTGTGGCGTGCACCGGACCGGCGGCCCCTTTGTTACCACTGTGGTGAGGCGGGACATCTTTACAGGGCCTGCCCGTACCGCCGAGTGGGTCTGCGTGTTTTCGCGCCCGACGACCGTTGCCCCCGGAATGGCGAACGACCATTCGAAATTGAAGCTCATCTGTCGGCCCGTCAGAGGCCTGGGACATACGGTCGCTACGATCCTAGGTCATCTCCGCTGCGTTACCGTTCCCCAAGCCCTCGCCGAGACGCCGGCTACCCTGAGCGGCGTTCTCCCAGTCCACGTCGGGAAAACTAATTCCAGCGGTCTCCGGAGGCAAGGCCGCTGCTGTCGGGAAAACTGAAGATCCTCCGCCGCCGATATACCGATACGCTGATTCCTCACCGGGGCAGGGTAGCGACAGCATCCGACGCGCTACTTCTGATTTGTGTGTGACGATTGACGGAACTGACACCATCGCTTTACTTGATACTGGGGCTGACTATTCAGTGATGAGCCACACCCTCGCCCAGGAATTGAGCAAAGTTTTGACACCATGGTTGGGCCCTAGCAGTCGCACGGCTGGAGGTCACCTCATTAGCCCGGCCGGAAGGTGCACAGTTCGAGTCGGCATCCGCGGTTTCGTCTACGTGGGTGAATTCGTCGTCTTGAGCGAGTGTTCGAGAGATTTGATCCTGGGCCTCGACTTTCTACAGGCAAACGGTGCTGTGATCGATCTACACGAGGCGCGAGTCACATTTTCGACGAAGCAAGCCGTGGCGCACAGTGACACAGAAGGCCCAGGAGTCAACGCTCTGCGTATAGTCGAAGACGACGTAATGCTGCCACCGCGGTCCAGTGTGCCGGTGTTAGTGAGGAACGATTCGTTTCGCGACTACGAAGGTATTGCGGACAGTCACCCTTCGCTGTTGCTCGAAAAGGGTGTGGCTATCGCGCGCGGTCTTGTTGAACTGAATGACGGCTGTGCAACAGTTTTTCTGACGAATTTCACGAACGAAATTCAGCACCTCACCAAGGGAACGGCCGTCGCCTTCCTCGACGACGTGGATAGGTTGCCGAATCTTTGCCCCGTACAGGTGAATCTTCACGACGATGCCGCACCAAGTAACGCCCTTCAGAAGGTTAAAATCAACCCGGAGTTGTCACCTCATCAGAAGAACCTTCTGTCGTCGCTGCTACTTGATTTTAAAGATTGCTTCGCGGCGAGCTCCAAGGTCGGACGCACGCCGGTAGCCAAGCATCGCATTGTCACCGATTCGGCCACGCCACCAGTTTGTCAGCGTCCATACCGCGTTTCGCCTAAAGAGCGCGAAGCTATTAGAACGCAAGTCGATGAAATGCTTGCAGACGACGTTATACAGCCGTCAACAAGTCCGTGGGCGTCGCCGGTGGTCCTGGTGAAAAAGAAAGACAACACGTTGCTATTCTGTTTTGATTACAGGAAACTGAATAATGTTACCAAAAAGGACGTATACCCACTCCCGAGGATCGATGATGCCCTTGACCGACTCCGGGACGCCAGGTTCTTCTCTTCCTTAGGTCTGAAAAGCGGATATTGGCAGATCGAGGTGGACGAGCGAGACCGCGAGAAAACGGCTTTCGTGACACCCGACGGTCTGTACGAATTTAAGGTGCTCCCGTTTGGACTTTGCTCCGCTCCGGCCACATTTCAACGCATGATGGACACTGTTTTAGCTGGTTTGAAGTGGCAGTCGTTCCTTGTGTACCTGGACGACGTGGTCATCTTTTCGTCTAGCTTCGAACAACACTTGCAGCGATTGCGCATTGTCCTTCAAGCTCTCCAGTCTGCACAACTAACGATCAAGCCAGAGAAATGCCATTTCGCCTTCGAGGATCTCCGTTTCTTAGGACATGTTGTCAGCGCACAAGGTGTTCTTCCAGACCCCGACAAGACTTCCACCGTCTCCAGTTTCCCACGCCCAACTGACAAGAAGGCCCTCCGACGTTTTTTGGGCCTCTGCTCGTATTACCGCCGCTTTGTTAAAGATTTGTCTCGCCTAGCTGAGCCATTGACTGCCTTGACTCGAGATGACACACCCTTCGTATGGGGAAGTGCCCAAGACGCAGCCTTCGAGGAACTCCGCTGCCGCCTTCAAAGTCCACCAATACTAGCTCATTTTGACGAGAATGCAGAGACTGATGTCCACACTTACGCCAGCAATGTCGGCCTCGGAGTGATCCTCGTACAGTGGCAGGACGGCGCAGAGCGAGTAATCGCCTACGCGAGCCGCACACTTTCTCGATCGGAACGGAACTATTCGACGACCGAAAAAGAGTGCCTTGCCGTCATATGGGCTCTGAGTAAGTTTCGACCTTACATCTACGGCCGACCGTTTCGTGTTGTCAGCGATCATCCCTCGCTATGCTGGTTAGCCAGCATTCAAGAGCCGGTTGGCGAGATGGAGCCTCCGTTTACAGGAGTACGACGTTACGGTCGTCTATAAATCGGGTCGGCAGCACCAGGACGCGGACTGTTTATCACGAGCGCCCGTGGAACCGGCTACGCAAGACATCACCGAAGATTGCCCTATTCTTTGTGCCATTAGCATCTGCCGTATGGCGCAGCTTCAACGAGCAGACTCTGAGTTGGCGCCACTCGTTAAGTATCTGGAGGGTTTTATTTCTCATGTACCTCGTGTGTTTCGCCGTGGACTACAGTCCTTCATTCTGCGGCATGGAGTCATCTACAAGCGCAACTTTGACAGCAACAAGGAAACGTTTCTGCTTGTTGTGCCATCCCAGTTATGTTCCGAAATCTTAAGCGCTTGTCATGATGAACCATCTGCCGTCCACTTGGGGGTTAGTCGCACACTGGCAAAGATTCGGCTTAAGTATTACTGGCCCAATTTACTACCATCCATGCGTAGATACGTAACAACATGCCGGGATTGCCAACGGCGCAAATCTCCTCCTCTGAAGCCAGCCGGCTTTCTGCAGCCCACAGCACCACCAAAGACCCTTTTTCAGCAAATTGGCATAGACCTCCTCGGCCCTTTTCCGAAGTCGACCAGAGGAAAACGGTGGATTGCGGTCGCGACAGATTATTTGACCCGATACGCTGAGATCACGTCACTCGCAAATGGTACTGCTGCTGAAGTCGCCGACTTCTTCGTCCACAACATCGTCCTGCGTCATGGCACTCCTGCAGCTATCATTACTGACCGTGTAGCTGCATTTACGGCCCGCTTCACTCAGGCTGTACTCAAGGTCACGCACACCAGCCATAGACGTACAACAGACAAATGGCTTGGTGGAACGCCTCAACAGGACCTTGACCGACATGCTTTCCATGTATATTGATATCGAGCACAAGACATGGGACGAAATTCTCCCATACGCAACATTCGCGTATAATACCGCGCAGCAAGAGACGACGCAGTTCACTCCGTTCGAATTAGTCTTCGGTCGACAGGTTACCACCCCCCTGGATGCTATGCTACCCGTGGACCCCCCTGACAGTGAGAGTGAACTTGATGTCGACGTCGCCGCCTATGTTCAGCGCGCGGAAGAAGCGCGGCAACTGGCCAGACACCGCATTCACCGTCAGCAGCAGATCGATGCTGACCGCTACAACCTTGGACGCCGCTACGTTACCTACAACCCAGGCGACTATGTGCGGGTTTGGACGCCCGTTCGTCGCCGCGGGCTGTCCAAAAAGTTACTGCGCCGCTACTTCGGCCCTTACCTTGTTGGCCGCCGCCTCAGCGACGTAACGTACGAAGTTGCGCCAGCCTCGCCAGCTCGTTCATCGCACAACGGCAAGCGCAGCGACGTTGTGCATGTGGTGCGAATGAAGCCGTACTACGAGCGACCCCCCGAGTGACTTTCCGGCTGCATGTAGTCATATTCCGTGATGTCACACTCGTGGTGTAACTCTTGAACACTTTTTCTCCCCGCTATTCGGTCTGACGGTAACACCGCATCGGGGCGATGCTCCTGAAGAGGGGGCAGTGACACGAGGATTGGAAGTAGAAGAAGAAAGAGATCGCAGCCGCTAGAAGTAGACGACGCTGAAGTGTAGGTCCGTTTCTCTGGTGCCCTCGTTCAGCCGCTGCAGTTCCTTTTCAGTGTAACAACTGTTACAATGTATTGTGGTTTCCCTGGATTGTCCTGAGCCAAGGCCCATAGACTGGTCATGACTTCTGGTCTGAAACATGTACCGGTACACTTTTATTGACATGTAAATAGGTGCCTCCCCGTTTCTTCGGCGCGGAAGTGCGGAAAGATGAAAGTTAGCGCTTTCTCAAGCAGAGTGAAAACAAAATGTCTGCATGTGCCACCACAGTAGAGCGAATACCGCTTGCTCTTCCGTTATTCTTGGCAAGAGCAGCTTTCACGGGAGCTGAAGCCGAGTGGCTCGGAGTCTTTTGCGACGGGCCAAGTTCACTGTGAGAACCGACTGCTCGCCTTTTAACTGCGGCTGCAATACTGACTCGCAGCTAGGACGAGAGACGTCGCTCATGCCCCCCGGGTTCGCTGCAACTCGATCAGGCGCCTTCTACTCGATGGACTTCATCAAGGACGTGTTGCGGGGCGTAAGTCCGGAGCTGCGAATCAGCGACGGAGTGGCGCTAACTCTTGCAGAGGCCGAACAATTTCTTGGGAAGGTACGTGACACCGAGCCTCTTTCCTCACCTGCATGTGTCCTGCACTGTACACTCGCCGTCAATAGTAAATGGAAGGCTACTTTGTCAAAAAATGTTAATTTCTTTAAATTTAAAGCATAATGGTCCATGTTTGTTGGTGCACAGTGTAATTCTCACAGTCACAATTAGGCTGCACATATGCATTCAAGGATGCATAAATTGGGGGGCAATGATTAATTTTTTTTTTCAGAAATACTGCATTCCATTTACTTCTGACGGCACCTGTACAGAGATCGCGTCGCTGGCTTACCGGCGTACCGTTGTGCGCTCTCCATAGAGCTCCTTCATGTGCGTAAACTAAAGCACCCTGACGACACCGTTTTGCTCAAAAACTAGAGATTATAGCTGGGCATGTGGTTTCGTTAACGTTCGATGCGGGTTCGCTGATGCGGTAGGACGCACGTAAGCGTAACTTTCGTTGAGTCCCAAGGTTGATGATTGCCCTGAGCCGACATCACCGCCACCACATCTTCGCAACATCGCGGTGTGAAGGAATGCGAAGTATGAACGACTGAGGCTAGTTTGTGCATCTTTGAAACGTTTATAGCTGTGTGGGGAGCGGACATCAGCGGGGGGGGGGGGGGGGGGGAATAAATGACATGCGCAGCGCTACACGTTTCTAGTGAAGACAAGGATCCCGCCACCGCCTTGCAAATGCTGAATATACGAGGTTGCTGATAACAGTGTAGGGTTAAAGACGTAGCTGTGAAGCCTCCTTCTATATTGTTCGAAGTTCTTGAAAGTGCGGAAAGTCTATTGTTTCTAGTTGGTGAGACGCTGCGCGCCTGTTATTTTTGCCAAAGTCTAGCTCCATCTAGCACGTAAAAATTCCTTTCGCAACGGCGACTGCGGGACGATCGCTTGCAGAACCGATGCACACCGTGATAGACGGACCCATTGGTGATAAAAGGACACATATTTCAGTGCATCTGTGTATGAAGTTTAAGATTTCGCAGTGCCGCTTGTACCGTGTTCAGTTCAAGGCTCTGTGTATACGTCATACAAAACCTCACTTCTCAAGTCACTAAGAACCCATTGGCGGACTCTGCGTTGTGATCCGTAATCTGTGATCGCGCATGCGCAGTGCAATTAAGACCTTTATCTCTCTGCTCCAGTCAGCGTGTCATAGAAGCGGCTTTTCAACTTGATCCATCAGTAACGTCAGTAACCTTTACGTCGACGAAAGTCTCAAGAGAGGCCTGAACCACGGCCCGCTCTCTACACAAAAACTTATTTGTTGCCATAGGCACATATCTGTTCAATATCTATACTGTTTTCTATTGTGCTCAACTTACTACTTTAGAGTTTGTAAAGGGGATGGAACTGACATTCGGGCTGCACTTCGGGGTATCACTTAATACTGCAGCAGTAATGGAAGCTGAAATTGGCACCCTGAGTCGCACAAAGTTACAGCGGGCTTGCCGATAACTTAACTTTCGACTCCTATGGGACCGATGGCAGAAATCAGATAGCAATATATAACTTATGCGGTGGTAGCATGGCGTCTATAACGTCTCGAAGCTGCCAATGGGATGTAAGGGACGTCTTAGGATAGGGTTCCAGCTTCATTTCTACTATATGGGATTGTTTAACGCGTACTGACATTGCGCTGAACTTCGGCGTCTTCGCATTTCGCAGTCATCAAAACACGGCCGCCATGACCGGGATTCGCTACCGCGACCTCGGGCTCAGAGCCGAACGACATAGCTGCAGAGCTACTGCAGTGAATACATTCATTTCATTACGTGGTGCACGGAGAAAGAAAAAAGAACGCGTGTGCACGCTGTGGTTCATTTCCTGTCTTCTCGTTAAGCAGTGTTCATGAAGCTAAAGCTGTAACGAGAGAGCAATTATTCCTGTTGCGCTTTTTTATTACGCACAGGCATCAATACGCACGGAATTAGTGGAGCCCTTCATTGCAACGAAGGTACACTACGCCGAAAATGTAAGTACACTGAGTTTTACTTCGTGTATCTGGTTTCTACGGCGTTCAGAAATAATCACCATGCGCAAGATAACACACGAAACAACAACTGATAGGTGAAAAATTAATGCAGGTAAGAAAACAACGAATAAAAAATTGGCGACCTGCTACGTGACACGTATGACGCTTTACAAAGTCTCTTAAGAACGCTAGAAGACCTACCCTTCAGGTGGAGGTTCATCGCATGTTCTACGTTAGGTCAGACATGCTGGAAAACGCTTTCATGGAACCGGTTTCGGCTGGGCGTTTATAGGGAGGCGTTAGTACACCTTTCTTGTTCAACCTTAGAGATGCGTTCGGCCTTGTTCTGGCACATAATGCTGTCGTTGCTCAGCTGTTAAGCGTTTCCTTGGTTCGGCGTCAACCCCATGCTTCACTCTATGTTCTAAAGACGTCAGCAGTAAAAGCACCCAGATTCACAGTACACACTTGGTTGACATGTATGTGATGGTCCACGTGTGGACAGTGGTTGGCAGAAGAGAAGGACGGTGAATAAACGGAGTGCTTGGTCCATCTTTTCCTCCGCCCTCAGCTCGGCCCCTCTTGCGTCATTTGGGCCATTTCTCATGTCGTTCGAAAACCGCGGGCTTGCGGCTGGGCGTAAAGCGACGTCAATCAAATAGCGACACTCCGTGACTCAAGTACCACGCGACAATGTCAGCCCCTCCCGTGTTGCAGTGCTCCCCGCTCGTCGCCACGTCTCCGCTACAGTGTACTAGAATACTATCCCTGCTCCAGCGCAGGCGGGGCGGAGAATGTCAAGTTGCATGTGCATCACGGAGTATCGCGATTTGACTGACATCACTCTGCGCCTTCCCGATAGCGAGCGGTTTTGAATGGCGTGAGAAAGGGTCCAAATTAGTCGAGCCACAGCGGCGGGGGTGATCCCATTTTCAAAATTCCAAAAAACTGATATAGCTTTTACTAACGGCCGGTTATTCTCATTGCAGTGGGGTGCCTGTTGGTAAAAACTAAAAGGCAGCTATTCGAATATAGTTAATTAGAATAAGTTAATATAGCGATATAGCTATTGTGATAAGTTAGTACGGTTACGCAGTTAATCACTTTACTAGGTAACACGATTCGCCGGTTTTTTGACCTCCATCAACACTGGTATTGTGTCTGTGCGGGGTTACTTTGCCCGACGCTAGGTGCAGCGGCGATCACGGGCCGTCAGAAACGGGTTCATACCTGTATAAATGCGGCCGGGTCGGGCTGACTCAATCCGACATCTGGCGCGACCAGACTCGACCCAGAAGCGTTGGGCTCATGCATACGAGGCTAAAGTGTAAAGAGCACTCTTCAACGTGGTTGAGGCATTATCAGCCAAAACTTTTAATTTTAACCTGAAGTGAGTTTACAAACTATTGTGCCGCGATGAGAGGCACCGCCTTGGCCCCTCAAGTTCTGTCGCCGAAAAACAGAACAAACAAACAAACAAACAAACAAACAAACAAACAAACAAACAAACAAACAAACAAACAAACAAACAAACAAACAAACAAACAAACAAACAAACAAACAAACAAACAAACAAACAAACAAACAAACAAACAAACAAACAAACAAAAAACAAACAAACAAACAAACAAACAAACAAAAAAAAAACAAACAAAAACAAACAAAACACAAACAAACAAAAAAACCAGAGCCTCCTTGAGCACCTTGCCTTCGCGAGATGACTCAATGGGCGCAGTGAGTACTGCAAGCCGAGGTTTGCCTTTCTTTCAGTTTTCATTACTTGGCTCCTCTGGGGTAAGCGAGAAATCAGTCAATAAGCTTAGTCTTGAAAACTGTAGAGTGTATCCCACAGTTTACAATTTCGACAATTAAGAAAAATAATTCAGAAAAAAACTAGAAAAACGAACTCCAGCTTGTTCCAGTCAACGACCGCTTTAGTTGTTTTGCTTGTATAGTTCAGTCATTTACCCTGTCATGGCGTGGCTATCTTTCCCACCACATTCTTGGATTGTAGCTGCCGTACTAATGCCTATAAAATAGATGGGGGGTGGGGGGGGGGGGGCTATTCAGATTGGTAGTTAGATTAGGCAGCTGTCATAGGCATGAAACCACGCCTCAAACAAAGAATTCTGGTCGGTGGTAGTTTAACTGGGGACGCTGTACAGCACGACAGAAGGCAGAACCACGAGGACCTTCGCGTCTGAATGAAACGCGAGAGCCGCAGTTACCTTACTCTTTGCTCGGGCGAGAAGAGGCGGTGTGTTGTTCGCCAGTGGCAGACCCGGGGTGAATGCACAACTTTCGCTTGTGCGAATAGCTGGAGCCGGACCCCAGCGGATGAAGCTCTGAACTTGAGTGCATTGGAAGCGGTGCGTCGAAGCGAACGTCACTTAGGCTTTTTTTTTATAAAATGAAGGATCTGAAAAGCTACTAGAACACCATCCTCCTTGCCTTGTAGACTCGGAGAAAAGTCTTGGTCGCCCATGACGGCTGGTGACTGTCATTGTTTCTCATGCTTTCAGGATACTATCAGGGAGCAAATCGCGGCCTTTAACGACATCCTCTCCATGTACGGTGACTACGAAGGGAAAATACGCATCATGTACGACGATGTTCTCAACTACGCCACTCAATTTCACAATCTGTAAGTGAACATTTTACGCGTTGGCAGAAACAGGGGACGGATACAGTTTGTTTTCTACAAACCTATGACTCACGACTGCAGTCCTGCGACAAGCCCCTTGGTTTTACGCGCTGTGACCATTGATTCCTGTCCATGGCCAGTTATAGGGTATGACATGTGGAGACAGAAGCATGCATGCTGAGAACATCAGATGAATGATGGAAGGCCTCATGATGCAAAGGACGCGAGCATTAAATGATCTTACTTTTCATTGTAGCCAATATCAGTCGGACATCTTGCCGAAATCACGCCCATACTGAAGGCGAAATTTTTGTTTGGAAAGGCATAGTCATATGTGCGAGAAAAAGTTCCAAAAAGAGCCCCGAGCTGGATTCGAATCCACGCCGACGCGAACAGAGTATTAGTTTCTCGAATGAAGCCTTGTACTGTAATACCGTATATATGCAGGTAAGGGCCGCACTTTTCGAAATTTTTTCGAAATTTTGGCGGGGTGCGGCCGTTACCCGAAAGTGGTTTTTCCAATTAAATTCTCAAGCGATATTCCGTGGTAGCTACTTCATTGTCCATCAGAGTTTGACGCTATATCTAGCGCCTAGTTCCAGATAGCTTTCGGGTTCTTCGTCACTGTCGGCGCTGCTCAGGCCGTTATCGTCATCTCCCTAATAAAGGTAGTCCTCTTCTGTTCAGTTTATGTGCATTCGATATGCCCATGACTTTAAAGCTTTTAACAACAATGTCTGGGGACAAAACACGCCACGCATAAACGCACAAGAATTGAGGGCACCTTGTTCTTTGCATCCACGGCTAACTGCATAACATTACAACATGATTGGGCTTGCCTTACTTCGAAAATTGAGCTCTTGCCATAGTTATACAGCCAGATGGACAACCTAGTGGCATGTTCGATTGCAGACATGTATCCCACGTGTCTTAGACTGTTTATGACGACGGCGTCGATGTTCGCGACAAGTTGTAAAGCAGCAGTCTATGGGGTCACTGCGTCCAGCCGGCCGGGAAGGCGAGCTTCTGTGCCGGCTACACGCAGGTGTTTACTCGTACGCGACACGTTTCCCCAACCCGTGGAGCAGAGTCGCAGCCACGGCAGGTTCGAAGTAGACAACGGCAGAGCACGCTAGGAAAAAAATTCAGGCGGCACATTGACGATCTGAAGTGCGCGAGGCGAAAGCCTTTACAGGCAACTTTGGCTGCTACTGTGATTTGGATTGGCTAGTCATCACTAATTACCCATGACTAACTAGTCATGATTGATCAAAGACTAACTAGCCATGATTAGTTAATGACTGACTAGTCATGAATAGTTAGCTGACGACGGGTTAATCACTAGTTAGTCATGACTAATTAGTTGACGACTGGTTAATGACTAGTTACGACTTTTACTTCAGATGTAACGGACGGACGGACAGGGTCGTGGCCGCGAATATGAACCATAATATTCAAAGTGGCACTCACAAGTGAGGCTGCGCTGTGATTCAAAAACGGTTTAAGTTTGTCAGATTACTCAACGCTGGTATTCAATCAGGTTGTTCGTTCTGGGCATTGTAAAGTTATTTTTGATAAGCCCCTCTTTCGATGAAGAACTCTCTTGCTGAGTGAACATCCACATCAGCGTGTTTTACAGCCATTCTTCTTTTCCATACGCTGTGGAGGCAGAGCAACATGAAGAAGTTGTATGGCAAACCGCCTTCATTATCGACAGGTAGGAGCCTTATACTATATGGCGGGACTTGCAGATCTCTTTTTAAAGCCCACTTCAAGGTGTTCCAGAGAGGCATTGCGTCTCAGCAGTGAAGAAAAATGTGGTCTGTGGGTTCCGGTTTACGGCATATGAGGCACTCAACCGATCATAGAACAAACACGCCTTTTTCTCTCAACCATGGTTTAACAGGCAATGTACCGCAATGTAAAAGGAAGAAGAAACTTTTGTTGACGATCGGACTGGCATATGTATTTCTAACGTCTTTTTTAGACGTCTTACCTTCGCCTCCACGGTATAAGGAACGATAAACAGGAACCGGTAACATGACATCAAGCAAGTGTTTCCTGACTTGTTTTCACAGAACTTAGATATTGCAGTGAGAACATTAGTATAATAAAAGCATCCACAATTCCGCGAAGTAACCCGCCCGATCTTCTGCGTTTGGTGCTTCTGCTTCTAGACGACACTAAAAAATCAGGTAAGTCATGAAGCACTCTGTGCATTGTATGTACAGTAACTCATGACAAGGATAGCGCTTGCAATACATACGACACTGTTGGAACAATGAAGAAATTACCATCGGAACGCGCAAACATTGACAAATCAAGCCCCCCCCCCCCCCCCCCCCGCTTCGCGTACACGTTCGCACTCATCGCTCCAGTAATCTTGCGGGTCCTTTACTGTTCAAGCGGTACTCCGAAGTACCTCGCAGGTGTAACAGACCACGGCATATTTTGAAGAAGCGGAAGTGTGTTGCTCCAAACACCATTCCGCAGTCTCAAAGACTTGTCCCAGTTAGCTTCGCTGGCAGGCCACACAACCGCATTGCTCCTTGTCGAACAAAAATATGGACCTAGCATATGCGTTTCCTTACGACTGTGTGCTACTGTGTGAGTGTGTCATTAGAAAGGTAGATGAAAAATAAAAATAAAAACGAAGAATAAATAAAAATAAAAGAATCATTTCGCATTCAACGTACGTAACTAGTCTTAAGCTCCCTCTGGGATCTTTTTCTGCTGGGTACCGTTCGGAAGAAAATGTGGAAAGTTCCCGATAGTTTCAGCTGCAGCTTCAGCGGCGGCTTTCCCGAAGTTTCGAGACGATATTTGCCCGTGTTTGCTGAGAATGGGAGCCAAAAAATTGGCAGTGGCTTAGCTCTGGTTAAGCCTGGATATGCAAGCGAAAAGCTGCAGTTATGCTTTGTTTGACGTCATGGCTATCGCAGTTCGCGCACAATTCACTGGGAGCACCACGATAACGGTGTAGGCAAGCGCGTTATCAGCCCTCCTTCCGCATGCGTGGCAACTGTGGTAAACACGCGGCTGCAACGGAAGGGCAAACGTTGGCGAGGAGGCAAGCGCGCAGTAGCCAACTCCCTTGCTACCACTTCTGGGCCTTCTTTTCCTCCTTCCATGGCGAATGTCTGCGTCTCTTCTACGGCCGCCGCTCACGCGTTCTCGCAACGCCTTGCGAAAGAACCTTCTCCTCTTGGGACGGCGGCGGCGACCGCGCGGCAGCGGCGAAGGGTAAAACGATGGCGAGAAGTGGCGACGTAGTTGCGTGACGTAGCGCGCGGCCTCTTATGGCCGCCGCCGCTGCTCACGCGTTCTCGCAACGCCTTGCGAAAGAACCTTCTCTTGGGACGGCCGCGGCGACCGCGCGGCAGCGGCGAAGGGTAAAACGATGGCAAGGAGAAGTGGCGACGTAGCGCGCGGCCTCTTTCATGGCCGCCGCCGCCGCTCACGCGTTCTCGCAACGCCTTGCGAAAGAACCCCATAGAGTAATATAGACCAGATTTTTTTACCCTCGCACGCAGGCTGCGGACGCGCGCCTACTCTCGACGCCAGTCGCCATCTGTCGGCGCGCGCGGCCCGAGGGACTGCGGGTCGCGCCGGCGCCGCGCATAGAACGCATGTTTACGTGTTCGCTTCTGCCGTTTTGTGCTCCATCAGCTAACGTATGAGGGTGTGTGCTGTGCGTCACTACTCACATTTGCCCTCTTCCAGACAGTGCTGCGGTTATCTTGTGCGCAGTTACTCGTTAACGTGACATCCGAGTGTAGTCGACCAAGTAGTGTACGGACTGGAAACCGGCACTTCTAAGCAGATTTCTGCGCTGTCGTGTCGTTTGTCGTCGCCTTTTATGTGCGATATCATCTATGATAATTTTATGCATCAGAATGTAGATCTATTGATTTGACTCAGTGGAGTAGTAACTGGATAGGCGAGCTGCAGACTGAAGGTTGTCCCGACGGAGCGCGTGTTTTCGATCACCATGTACGTGTTCGGCACCCTTGCGCTGAGCTTGCTCTTGTTCCCATTAAACACATTTCATGCAGAGGATTGTAAGCACGACCGCTACCGATTTCAGCTGCTTTTTCCGCACGCATGTTAGAGGTATCTGGGGAAAGGTTTATCTATAGTATCTTTCTGCTGTTGGTATCTACCTTAGCTTGGTTTGGTTTATTAAGGTTTTACGTCCCAAAGCGACTCAGGCTATGAGGGACGCCGTAGTGAAGGGCTCCGGAAATTTCGACCACCTGGGGTTCTTTAACGTGCACTGACATCGCACAGTACACGGGCCTCTAGAATTTCGCCTCCTTCGAAATTCGGCCGCCGCGGCCGGGATCGAACCCGCGTCTTTTGGGCCAGAGCAGAGAGCCGTAACCACTGAGCCACCGCAGCGGTGCGGTATCTACATTATTCGTAGGAAAATATGCGCGATTTCATTACATTTTCCACACTTAGCCAAACGCCTACGCAACGCTCTCACACGCGGCGAGAGCTCCTGACTAAAATAACGCGACTTCGGACCTCAGAATTAGTGAAAGCTGGATTAGCTGCTCATATCTATTCAAGCTTTTATAAATTAAGCGAAAGTACGTTTTTATGCACCAGGTTGCATAAACCATGACAAAATTTGTTTTCTGTTGGCGCTGCGACTCAGTTGAGCTCACAGCGGTAATTTGTTGATAAACAGGCGCGGCGACAAGAAAGCCGTTTGTGGAAGGGGGGGGGGGGGGCTTTATGGCCGGCAGGAAGGAATAAGAGTGCATGGGAATTGGAACTGCATACTAGCCGCACACCTAATTCTTGATATTGAATAAAAAGTTTCTTTGCGGTGGAGCACCAAGACGGAATTCGATTAAGCACGAGCGCGTTCTAAGCGCCGGCACAATTAACTTGAATGTCAAACTAAATGTCATTAAAACGCGTCAATGTTATCGCTTTGATAACGTAAATACTTCCTGCAACACAGCCACGCAGCGGAAGTATGCTCGACAATGTTTTTTTAGCGCCCGAAGCGCGGCTATATGCAGACGCGGCCGCGGAACTGCCGCAGCCCCGCAGTCCCCAAATAAACGCCCGCACCGCGGCGCGCCAGTCGGCGCAAAATGGCCGCGCCCGGGAGAGGCTCAAAATTCTGGTCTATAGAAGTAAAGAGCGGACACTCCCGTAGGCCCCAGCGGCCGACTTTTGTGCACAGCGCACCTAGCGGACCCGGGGAAACGCACTGGCCTCAGAGATGATAGGTTACAAAATGAATCTTGGAGGCTCTACTTTCATTTTCGGTTTCGTTCTCGCATGCATAGCGTCGGTTGGTGCAGATTTGCCCAGGTGTCAAGTGCACGGAACTTTGCATTGCTATTACATGCTATTAACCTACCGCTTGGAGTCACGCAAAAGAACGTAAATGCAACGACACAATCACACAAGATGATCTTGACTGAGGTGTGTTTTTATTATGCAAAACATGCTTGAAAAACATACTTCAGAAAACCTATTGGCATGAAGCTTTTGCTCACGCAGGATGGCATAACCAAGCCATATTTTACAGTTCATGAAAAGAGGCACACACACACACACATATTATATATATATATATATATATATATATATATATATATATATATATATATATATACACACTCTTTTCTGCTATGCCCGCTGGCCTTGAAGGTAATTAAATGAAAAAAAAATGTCTCCTGCTCATCCATGTGTAGCATTCTGATAAGCATCATTACAAGCTATAAATAACAGATCAAAGAACGGTGTGTCTATTCCTTTAAGCACGTGAAAACTTGTAGATTAATTTATCAAGGTGGTGTTCCTCACTTTTCGTAATGGTCATAACTGAACATTTTTGGCAGATATATATATATATAACATTTTTGGCATATATATATATATATATATATATATCTGCCAAAAATGTTCAGTTATGACAATTACGAAAAGTGAGGAACACCACCTTGATAAATTAATCTACAAGTTTTCACGTGCTTAAACGAATAGACACACCGTTCTTTAATCTGTGATTTATAGCTTGTAATGATGCCTATCAGAATGCTACACATGGATGAGCAGGAGACATTTTTTTTTCCATTTAATTACCTTCAAGGCCAGCGGGCATAGCAGAAAAGAGTGCGGGTGCATTAGAAAAAGTTGGGACAAAAAAAGACAGTGTAGTGAATATATGTACATAAACACATGAAATTGTTGATGTCTGGGAAGCAGGTTACATAAATGCACTAAGGATAGGTAACAAAAAATGTCTCACAGAACAAGTACAGATCAGAATGTCTAGATTTACGCACAACACATGGCAGAAGGTGACACCAAGGGTGATTTTGACCAAAACAGCACTGGATCGGTAGAAAATATTAGCAGGCAGTAGTTGTCCCAAGACGATGTTTCAGCTATCAGACGTGATGGGTGTACTTGCAAGATGTGCAGCGTCAAAAATAAATACGGCTACGCTTGAAGTTTACAACGGTATTTTAAACTAACTGAATGTGGATGCTTTCGACGAGTAGAACTGAAAGTAAATGAAAAGAAATATAACACATGTGTGCACAGACTGACGTCTCCACAGAAATTCAGCTTACGTTGAAAACAAGTGGCAACATTAAACAATTAAAATGTATACCTGCTGTCTCGTGGCAAACAGAAGAATTTTGTGCCTGGCTTCCTTCGAGTTTTTTCATTGTTGCCGCACCACGTGACACAGCAGTACCTGCCGTAGCCCCACTTCCCGGTGGCATGGCCTGAGAACATAGAAAAGCCACAATTTTGCATATCGGCAAATTCCTGCGTTGAGATAAACCTAATGAACACTAACAAAAATACAAAATACACAATTCCTCACAACGCATGCTACGCGTAGCTAACCAAATTCACACAAAGGCGATATCATAGTTGAATTCACATCTCCTGAAGCCGCCGTGTGCAGCTTTAGTAAATAAAACAAACGGCCCTCGCGCCGAATGCTACAGTTATGCGCTATTTCTTGTTCGAAATATGCGTATTTAGGGCTATGCCCCCCAGCGAGACACATAGAGGAATATTTACGTGCAGACAGTACAGCAAGAATAGCGAACTGCGGTCTTACCAAGAAACAACCGTCGCAGCACCACAGCAGTACACAAAACGGACGTGCCCACGAAGCTTGCAGACGCCGCAAAAAAATACAGCCGCTCACACCGTCGGTCCGTCGCTCACTGCCGCCTGGACGTGCTTGCCCGTTGGCTTGACGCACTTAAAAAACGCCGCTGTTGCTGACGTAACTGCGGCCGTAGGCGCGCAGCGCACGTCACTGCAAGCCAAGATATGCCAAGACCATACTCTTTTTCTTTTTTTTTTTATTTGCACGTTGAGTGCCATCTGGCGGAAACGGGGAAGCGCCGAACTCGGCCGCGAAAGGGCCCGAGTGTCCGCTCTTTACTTTTATGTTACTCTATGCCCTCTCCTCTTGCGACGGCGGCGGCGACCGCGCGGCAGCGGCGGGGGGTAAACCGGTGGCGAGGAGAAGTGGCGACGTAGCGCGCCGCGGCGGCGCCAAGGGGTGGCTCACGCGAAGCGCGGTGTTGACGAGCCTAGTGGAGCTTTTCGCTTCAAAAACATCTTGCGGGTCGGTTGCATGAGTGATCACGTGTCTGTGCAGTAATATAGGCCGGAGATACAACACGCAGCGCCTTCACATGTGGCTCCACCTGGCTGCTCGCATCGCTCTCGCGACGGGCATCGAGCCGTCGGCCACCGCCGTGCTGGCCCTGATGGGCGGAATTCTCGGCAAGGCCCACACCGAGCGGCGCTGCCTGACGCTGTTCGACACCGAGGTGCGGCCGTTCGCCTTCGACCGGGTGCGGGCCATGCTGCACACCGACGACGCAGCCGCCAGGGGCAGGGTGAGCGCGCTTGGCGTAGTGTGCCTCGGTACCATGGGGGAAGGAAGGAACTCATGGGAGGCGGTTACGTCATATTTTTTGGAGCCGCTCCCCCCGTTGTGGAAGCCATTATGGAACTCCTCTTAACAGCTTACCGCTCTTATGCAGACAGAATCAATGGCGTACTGATCCTGCAACAGCGATCTTTTCAGATTTCGTGACCTGTGGTCTTACCCTGATGTCATAATTAACATAAAACTGAAATTGACCATTTTCAATATCAGGGGACTCAGGAATGTTTGGCTTATGGGGTTTAACGTCCCAAAGCGACTCAGGCTATGAGAGACGCCGTAGTGAAGGGCTCCGGAAATTTCGACCACCTGGGGTTCTCTACCGTGCACTGGCATCGCACAGCACACGGGCCTCTAGAATTTCTCCTCCATAGAAATTCAACCGTCGCGGCCGGGATCGAACCCGCGTCTTCCGGGTCAGCAGTCGAGCACCATAACCACTGAGCCACCACGGCGGACTCAGGCATACCGAAAGATCTGTTCAAGAAGCTTTCAGCGCTTGTTAAAGCTAGACGCCAAGCGTTGCTGCTAATTCAATTCGCTGCCATTACGGCGCCGAGTCAGATTGGTACAACCTCTTCTTACCTTTTACTGCTTTGCAACGAGGCAAAACGCGGTAAGCGGGTAGTGCTAATCCTTTTCGGCGTTTTTCTGGTAACCCCAAGATTGCTTGCACCAAAGCAGGATCAAAATCGACAACTAACTGCTTCGTGTTGAAAGGGAATATTTTTTTATTTCCGAGCTGGTCACCCGGATATTAATAATTGAAAATTTGGAGCGTCCACCATGGTACCTGTTAGCTGATCACATGATCTAAAATGTTCGATGTTGCCACATTAGTACACCATGCATTTTTTCCACCCCAGAGCGGCAGGCTATCAAGAAACTCTGTCGTAATTAATGGCTGCAACAGCGGCTGGAAAGAATGTACAGATGCTGTGCTTACGGCGCTTTCGCATTAGAGTCCGTACACTCTAAACAGAGAGGACTAAAAAGAGAGTAAGGTGTCGTCTAGTGCACTCCTTTATATAAAAGAGAGCACGCTAGTGCACAGATTACTCCCTTTTTACACCAGTGTAGACATATTCGTGTTTAAGGTGCATACTATGCACCCATGAGTTGTACTACCGCTCTGTTTTGTCGTTCGGACTGCCTCAACAAGCGTTGAAATTGGTCCGTCTGTTTAAAATAAATATCTTTTTTTTTGTAATTGTGAACTCCGTGCTCTTGAAAACTTTGCTAGAACCTGTCAACGATTTTCAGTTTCATGGTTATAGCGGCCAGCATGGTACGTACCTCTTAGGATCACGCGATATAAAACGCTTGATGTTGCCTGGTTGTATGTCCTGCATTCGCTACGCAAAGTAACAGCAGGATGTCAACACGCGTTACCGTAACTGTGACCACAGTGAGAAATAGCTTGGAGCTGGCAGTCATGGGAGTACGGCCGCCGGTTTATACCGTCAATTACGATACGATATCTACAATTACGATAGTTATATCGTAATTGTGGCCACGGCGTTGCAGTTGATGGTGCGTAGAAAACTGTAGTGCTTATCGGCGGCAGAGTTCGTATGCCGCTGCACTGAAATGCGCACGCACAGGAAGCCTACATGTAAACAGGAAATAGGATGAAAGAGAATGAGGATAACTTTCCCGCGCAGAATGGCATGCTGCTCGGATCCCTTCTCTTCCGGTATAGTGTACTTGTAGACTGTGCTTCCGGTTTCACATAAAATGACGTCACAATAGCCTCTCCTACCTTTTCCTTCCTCCTTAGTGTCGGTCGTCTACGAACTATAACTGGGCCACTGCATCCTTTGAAATGCGCGCATACGAGTTGCGTGCAAATGAAACTGAATGCGGTTATGAGAGAGAGGTACAGTGACGCGAGGTCTGAGGGTGTTCAATAGGCATGCTGCCCAGGGTAACTCCGGATGATCTTTGAACATTTCGAGCTGACTAATACGTTGCATTTATCGGACTTGCCCAGCTTAGATCAGATTGATACTTCTTCGAAATAATTATTAAACAGCAAGAACGAGGAAACTGAAACCGAAACTGGGTTTCTATAAAAGTATGGCGTCAGGATAGACCAAAAAATGATGTCACGGACACTGTCACGAATCCTCTGGAGTGGGCGTTGAATCTTCACAGCAGCGACTGCAAGGTGCAAGGAACTAGAAAATAGGACACGCTGCATGGGATATACTCGGGGACAGTTTTTCTTGGCAATGCAGAAGAGCCTAGGCAGGAAAGAGAGAGAGACGGGCCTTGGCCTCCGTGCCGTTGTGGGTGTTTTCTCTTTGTCGTTCGGGTTAGGGTTGCGGAGAGTTCAAAGGGGCAGGTTGGAGGGGGGTCGCTAGGGCTGAGCAGCCCACTCCTCCAAGGCACGGGGACAAATGCCTGTCTCTCTTTCCTGCCCAGCCTCTGCTGCATAGCCAAAAAAGTTTTCCCTCGCGAATAGCTTTGATTATTATTTGTCTGAAATGATAAAAAAACAAGGTGTAGTTTTTTTCTTCTACAGCAATGGCAGAGTACATATAGACGGGAGTGTTGCTCGTAACTGCCGTAACGTTACTAACGGAAGGTTGCCCGTAGAAATCACCCTGGTTGCTTTGGTTTATTGGGGTTTAACATCCCAAAGCGACTCGGGCTATGAGGGACGCCGTAGTGAAGGGCTCCGGAAATTTCTACCACCTGAGGTTCTTTAACGCGCACTGACATCGCACAGTACACGGGCCTCTAGAATTTCGCCATCGAAATTCGGCCGCCGCGGCCGCGGGATCGAACCCGCGTCTTTCGGGTCAGCAGCCGAGCGCAGTAACCACTGAGCCACCGCGGCGAGGCTCACCCTGGTTGAGGCCACAAAACTAGATAATTTAAAACTAATTTGCGTTTAAAATTAAGCTGCGTTGCATCGCGTGGGGACGGGACGGGGTGCCGGTTTCTCTCGTTTACGGAGCAGCTGCGCAAGGCCTCCACCGCTTGTGCTCCTGAAATTTTTCAGGCACGAACGATGCGACGGAGCCGCGGCAGCCCTGTGGCGACGACGACGCCGGCTTTTCGACCTCACAAGTTCCTTAACGCTATCGCGTTAAAAGTAACCGAGCCGCCATGATGGCGGCTAGGAAAATGAAATTCAAGTATAATGACTTCATAAATACGAACGGAATTCTCAAGTACTTTTGAGAACCGGTCGTCGCACTTGACCACGCAGGCATCTGTTTTAATACCTTGGCTTTCTCCTATTCAGGTTTTGATTGCCCTGGTCGTGTTTCATTTGTTCTGGATCTTGGAGCGGGTTTACTTCTGTTGTTAAGTACGCGTATTTGCAGTGGTGCAAACAAAAGACTAAATCGCAGCCATATGCCAAACCTTTGAGAAAAAAAAAAATTAGAGCAAAATAATTGATAGGGAGTAGTTTCCTCGTTTATCGCAATAGTAAAACACACATTAAAAACACTCTGTAGTCCTGAGGTAACATACGTTGACTTAAAAAAAACTAGAGGTACACCTAAGTACTTTGTGTTGAGAATGCGATAACATCAACTGTTATTGCTTTTATGAAAAGTGACGTCCCTCCCGGTTTGCCGTCGTCACTACCTTCCAGCAAATGGTAATGCTTCCGTCCGGTGACGTCATTTTTCTCCAGCCAATGGGAATGATCCGGTTTGGTGATGTCACTTCCCTCCAGCCAATGCGAATGATCTGGTTTTGTGACGTCGCTTTCTCCAGCCGATATGCCAATTTTATGGCCGACATCCCATTTTGGATCCATGGGGCCTCTTATGCTATAGCATTAAAATTGGATTCTAATGAGTATTTGACAATCGCTGTGGTTGCCCGTGCACACGCTTTGCGCCTGTTCATATCAGCTCACCACTCCCTTTCCCCTGCCTCTCTTTTCTTCCCGCACTCGTAGGAGCTGTACGCCAAGTTTCATGAGTACTCCAAGATGTTCATGCGTAACGCTACCTTCGCAGGCCCCGATCTCCAAGAATACATGGTCCACAGGGTGAGTGGAACGATTTCCTCTTTGGACAGTATAATATCTTCTCTGAGTCACGCATTAACCCTGCATAACGCCTGCTCCTCCTTCCCTGGAAGTATGAATCGAACACATTTGCGACAGCAAATTTATCATTAGTGATGTTAAACCACCGCAATGCCCGACGCTTCCTCTCTTAATTCCATGTGCTTTCGAATGTTTCCGCCCTTATGTGCTAAGGCATTCATTTTCTTGCTTGAATGTTAGCCTTAGTCAACTCAACGAATCTAATGTTGCGTATTCACATCTCGCTTGTGCGCTGCAAAGGAAGCACCAAGCGAAATCCCGCTTAAAATAGGCTAGGCAAGCCCTTATCGCCACCAGTCACGAGAAGCTACGTAGGATACGGGCGTACACTGTAGTAGTAGCATGTGTGGTTGAACGTCTCGATGCTGTACGTGGGCTATGGATGCCCCTTAGTGGATGGCCTGGAGATAAATTTCGAACACCTGCGGTTCTTCAGTGTGCACGGACGCCAGGCAGCACTCGATTGCTTTTGCATTTCGACTCCACCGAAATGCGGCCACCACGGCCGATACCGACCACATTACTGTTCGTTGCTCACAACGTATTAATGCGAGAGCCTTCAATGCCTCATCGTTGTCGAGAGAAGGTTGTCAGCAGAGATATCACGCTTTTCTAGTCAGACCAGAAAAAAAAATCTTTGTGCACGATGCTATTCAAACCACCATGCTTCCGTTCCGCAGACGAGCGCGCTAATGGCTACGCTAATGGCTGCAGTTCTTGTCTAGGACGCTGGAGAGTGTTTGCAGAAAGGCGTCGAATCAGGCGGATGCCTCCCAAACGCCCTCTAGTGTCTCCAGCATTTAATATTCACAAACAATTCTATACTTAATTAACATCTTAACCACACATTAGTGACACAAGCAGCAACACCGCACTAAAGGCTTTCGCCTCACCGCACTTTAGGTCAACAAAGTGCCCCCCTGAATTTTTTAATAAGTAACCGCTAATGAAATAAAAGCAATTTTGGATGGTTTGATTGATTTATGAGGTTCAACGTACCATAACGACTCAGGCTATAAGGAACTACGCGGTGGAGGGCTCCGGATAATTTCGACCGCTTGGGGTCTTTAACGTGCACTGACGCCGCACAGTGCCGGGCCTCTAGCATTTCTCTTCCATCGAAATGCGACTGGCGCTGTCGAGATCAAACCAGAGCCTTTCGGGCCAGCAGCCTAGCACATTAACCATTGAATCAGAGGAACCTTATACTAAGTCAACTAAGGAAACCGGTTAGCTTTCCCAAACGGAACCTGATAATAGAGCATATTCGGTTCATTATCCGGTCACAGAAAATTGCCTCCATCATAACCAACCTCTAATAGAGCCTTCAGGATTGCGACAAAGCATTCGATTCAGCCGAAACTTCGGCTGTCATGCAGGCATTGCGTAACAGGGATGCCGAAAATACATATATAAATGTGTTCGAGAATAATAGGGGCCACAGAGCTACCGTAGCGTCCCATATGATAAGGGGCAGAATATACCAATGCAGAAGGTTGTCGGGCAGGAAGAGACAAACTATTCGTGGTTATTTCTTTGTTACATGTTTGGACTGTCAAGAACTAGGGATAAAAACGACTGAATTTTCTATTTTCAACTAGCAATTTTTCTGATGATGATACTGCCGTGGTAATCGCAGCGCATGACTGATTCATTGCATTTGTCAACAAAGAACGTGGTCCAATTCATGAACACGCCGTCCATCATGCTTTCATATGAAGAAACCGAGTTTTTAGAAGATCACTAGTTAGAAGGCTAACGAAAGAAACTTGCAGGCTAATGAAATGCTTGAAACCGAATTCAGAACAGCGCATCGAGCCATCGGAAGAAAAGTTACGCGTGTGAGGTTAAGAGACAGGAAGCGAGCAGAGTGCGTCTCCGGAACAAACGTAAGTTAATGATACCTATTTGAAATGAAGAAAAGGACATGAACATGGACAGCATATGTACAGAGGTTAGATTGGGCTAAAGAAAAACAATTGCCCTGTCCGCACCGTCTTGCAACACAAAGGGATATGCACAGCGCGAATGCAAGATAACCGATGATCGTTAAGGGAAACGGAGTGGATTCCAAGAGTAGGCAGACGTAGCGGTGGGCGACAGAACAGGCAGAGGTATGACATTAAGTTTACGGGGGGTAAGGCGGCTGCAGCTGGCAGAGGAAAGGGTGAATGGAAGATCACTGAGAGATACTTTTGTCCTGCTGTGGACGTAGTCGGGCTGATGATACCGAGGATCTTTTTGTCGCTTAATTTTAGTCTCAAATATATTTACGGATCGTAAATTTAAATTGCTTGGGGGTATGTACAGAGGGTGGCCTTTGCACAGCTGCTGCTCGAATTTTCCTCGGTCGTAATGCTTTCACTGGAAGCATTTCTTTTGTCGTTTGACTAATTGCGACGCGCAAGCGATTTACCCTTCTTCCACGCATCTATCCGGCTGTCAGATGGACGAACTGCGGCTGCTGTTTATGTATCCGTTCAGCAACATGACGGACGATGAAGTCGGTCAGTACCCGCTCACCAGACTGGTGTATCAGGTGAGCGCCTTCCTGCTTTACAACCGAGGCCATAGCTGGCGATTACGGCTTTAAGCGACTTCTGGCAGCTGGCCGTAGATACGGCCATCGCCATGCTCACTGGATGCGTTGAAAGCGAAAGCAGGAAGCGAAGTGGTGAACAGAATTGTTACGCAAGCGATTTCTGTCGGCAGACTGGCTTGTCGCGCTCCGCTGACTAAGCAAAACCACGAAAAACGACACCGGTAATCTGGTCAGTCAGGAGGCATTTAGGCCTAAGATTTAAGCCTAACATTTAGGCCTAACATTTAAGAGCATCAAATAAGACCACTTGAACCAGCCAACGTGTAAAAGCCGAAATATAAACGTCACCTTTTCGAAATCGCTCTAGCGGACGGCAAGCCTGTAGCGTGGAAGACTTCTTTCGCCGAAGCCGTAGCGGGCAAGAGTCAACGATGTGCGGCCGATCAACACCGCATCATCTTTGGCAAATGAATTCAGAGCATTGCGTGAACCTGGGTACTAAAACTTTCCGAGCAACGACTAACGGAATGTGGTTATTGCAACAATAACGATACATAATGAGCTAAGAGGAGAACCGAGCTGAGGAGTCAAGTTAGAGAACAATTATCAAAGTGGCATTGCTAGATAGGCTTCTTCGAGTCCACAGGTGCATAAGCTAAGCTGCGCGCAAATCTCCTGATGTGAGGGTAACAAGAGCAGCAAGTTGGGCTTGGTCCTGTTTTTCCTTGTGCCGATTTTTTTTTCTCGGTTAGCTCATATCAATACGTAGCAGTTTGCCCAATTTGAAGTCGAATGCTTACCGGCCGTCTGGACAGATCGGATCATGGAATGTCTTTGGCTAATTATGTTATGTTGCAGCGTAGCCCGATTCTGCGGTTCTCTTCCGCGTTGCACAAATCGCGCCTGCACAGCAGTCATTCGCTTCAGCAACAGGCATTCCTGAGTGCTCATAGTGTATGAGCCACGTGCTGCTAGTTTACGAACATGTGGAAACGCATGGACAGCTACAGCAGAATCACTTTTGTATGTGGTGGTCAGCCCGTTTATATAAAGACGTGACCACGCTTGTCCAGAGAGCATGATCTGAAAACTCTGTAACTGGTTTAAAAATTTGCTTTTTTCTTTATCTGGATAGCACCGCTCGAGCGCTCTAGACAAGGATGCTGACCTCTTGTGTTTACTGCGCTCGCAAACTGCCTTTTACGTGTGTCTAAATGCTAAATGCACAACTCATTTTCGCAGCTGCCCACAGTAAGTATATCGTTTTTGTCTTGCTTCAAAAATGGCCTTGTTTGGAAGGAGCTGTGGAAACCCTGTCATAAAGTGAGAAAGCTTATTGTAGGGTCACTATTAAGCAAAGTGTCGTACGTTCTGTGTTTTGTATTCATGCATTACTGACATTCTCTGGATGCGAAAAAGCACACTTTCTCTCAGGCCAATCGGACACAGTGCACTCTCTCATATCAGTCATTTTTTTAGGGGCAAAAATAGAAGTTACGAGTACTTTACAACAGCTTCGCTATTGTAGTTAAACTATTTTTTTTAAAACTCCTGTGTGCTGTGTACATGAGCGGCTTACAGCGCTGCGATGCGCACCTGAAAGGAATGCAAATAGACAAGGCATAGCGCCTATTAGATTCTACCGAATCGAACAGCCCATGTGCAGCCTTCTCAATCGTAGTGAATATTACTGAATTTATAGTGAAAAGGATTTCAGCCTATCCACTAGAAATTCACTAGGCTATTCACTAAACGTAGTGAACAGACTTTCAGCCTATTCACTACGGTGAGGCACTGAGCCTTGCACAAAATTCACTGGAACTTCATGTCGTTTACAGGCTGGCTTTCGTGCTTATTATTTGCGGCGACTTGCACAGCGGCTATTATAAGTTGGCAACCTTTCATAGAAAGGAGACTTATATTGCAGCGTCGTTGATTCCATGCCTCCAAAAATGTCGCCCTCTAAAAGCATGGCACATTGTACATGCATTTCTTGTGAAGTTTGAGAATTATTGCCATTTCTCTAACGGGAACGGCTAATGAAGAACAAAAAAAAATGTGAAGCAGCCCTTTTAGCAACACACAATTATTCGCCAGTGCTTCAATACAAAACATATTGGTTTCACACGTACAAACCCATCCAGTATCTCGTGCGTTCCCATCCACTCGGGTTTCGTGGAGACCTGAGTATCGACAAGACCGACTTGTCCTCAGTTTGGAGAATGTTGACCGCTGAGGCTGCTGGATACAGATACATGAGAGCGCTGAACGATAAACACTGTCTCTTGAGCGCATCCTCGCAATACTAGCTGTTCTTTCGCTGTGTGCGGTCTGTAGGGAGACTGACCGATGGTTGAACAATTGGGCGGCAGCGAGTAATCGTGGTTTTAGACCAAAAACAGGCGAATGTCTGGGCCAGCAACTGTTAGTTATTATCATTTTAGTCTGTCTTGGCTTACGGTGAGACGTGCGGACCATGACAGTCATTGCGAGGTCATAAGTATGTTCAACAGTGCTGGTGCCGTCAAAATAGCAAGCGTGCAACAGATTCCCGCTGCCCGTTGTGGCACCTGTCGGTGCGGGCAGGGCTCTTTTATTTTTCTTTCTTTTTAAAGCCCTTTCTAACGTATTTCGCATAACTGCTGTCGCGGACTCTTACCATCTGACGGGGTTGAAAACTTGCAATTTTTTTTGACACAGCATTCATCAGTACAGCCTTCTCTCGGAGAAGAAGGGTGTTCAGTATACGTAGTAGCATTTTATTTTAATAACGCAGAGAAAGGTTGGGTGATGAGTATTGCATTATTGGATAGATGCAAAGGCATATTTCTTCGCTCATTTCTTTGCCTGCAGCCGATTCCTGTGCCGCAGAACGCCACTTTCTGGGAACATCTCTCTCTGATCAAGAAGGCAATTTGGGACAAAGGAATGCAAGACCATCGCTACGCCCACAATTTGACGTGAGTACGCGAGTGATGTAAAAGGACCAGAAATCGGTCCTAGCACGCAGGTGCTAGTTTAAAGGAATAAATCTGGGCGGCGGGGCAGGTGTTAGAGCAAGGCTCTATTAGTGCACATGTTTATGCTCAGAAGCTCAGGTAGGCGGTTAGCAGTGACTACTGTCCTTACAATGCGCTACTGTCCTTACAATGGCCCCGCCGCGGTGGCTCAGTGGTTACGGCACTCGGCTGCTGACCCGAAAGACGCGGGTTCGATCCCGGCCGCGGCGGCTGAATTTCGATGAAGGCGAAATTCTAGAGGCCCGTGTAACTGCGATGTCAGTGCACGTTAAAGAACCCCAGGTGGTCGAAATTTCCGGAGTCCTTCACTACGGCGTCCCTCATAGCCTGATTTCCTTTGGGACGTTAAACCCCAATAAACCAAACCTGTCCTTACAATGTCATCACAAACATTCGATTCCGTTTGAACTCCAGCTCTGGTGCCTCTGATTTCTAATCTTAATTTGTGGCCTCCCGTGTACTGCGAACTTTGTGAACTTGAACTTTGAACTGTGAACTTGAACTGTGAACATTGTGAACTGTGAACTTTTTAGTGAACTTTGGCCAGCCCTTTTGAAAGACTCGTTCAATAAGCCCTCACCTGAGGTCGCTTTCTTCTTCTGCAGGTGGATGCACTTTAGCACCCTGGAGAATGAACCCCGGTACAGCACGTATCTCCGAGCGTTGTGTGAGTTTGCACGTGTGCGCGTGTGGATATATTGCCATAGGGAATGACAAGGATGACGTAGAGATGGGGAACATACATAGATAACTCGGAACATTTATTCTGTGCGAGCGAAAATTCACGTCAGAAACTAAGCACACGTCGTTCGAGGATAGGCATATCACATCGCAATGGACACGTCTGCAAGCGCGCGGAGCGAAAGGCTCAGCAGCTACGGGAGCCACCGCCGTAGCTACAAGCCTTTGGTTATGAATATAAACACATCGTGGAACAAAGTCACAGATGGCTGTCACACGCAGATGGTTCTTCTCGTCGTAATCGGCGTTGATCATACGGCCATATTTCTGGCAATCAAATAGCAGCTGATTAGTTCTGCAGTTCTTGTTTGAAAAAGTTACCGATATATGACCGTCGCAATCCTACAAGAGTCTGTAACTAGGGCGTATTTTTTTTGTGGCTATTCTTTGTGTGGTTATTTTGTGGCTATTTTGGGAGTAGTTTCACTGAGAATTTTGTCACGTAGCGGTGACGGCGGGTAGTCTAGAAAAGAGACGAGGGGAATTCTGTGATCAACCGAAATAAGGTGAACAGCTGTAGTAGATATTAATATAAGTTTGAATTATGCGATTCGTAGATCAACACCTGCTATGGCCGCTGATTTTCTTTTGCTTAAGGGCACAAGTCTCTCCAAGTTCGACGAAAGTTCGTCTTCTAGAGGTAGCCGCGATGGTTCAGTGGCTATGGCACTCGGTTGCTAACCCGAAAGACGCGGGTTCGATCACGGCCGCGGTGGCCGAATTTTGATGAAGGTGAAATTCTAGAGGCCGTGTACTGTGCGATGTCAGTGCACGTTAAAGAACCCCACGTGGCCGAAATTTCCGGAGCCCTTCACTACGGCGTGCCTCATAGCCTGAGTCGCCATGGAACGTTAAACTCCATCACGCATCTCTTCTGGACTGCCAGCCGTCGCCGCTGGGTGACAATATACTCATCCGAATCATAAGCTGCGCTCCTCGTAATGCACAAGTAAGAGCAGCCGTAAAAAATGTGCCGCACCTACTTTTATAAATAATAAATTATACTAGTCTATTCTCAAAGAGAAAATTATTTAATTTACTTTGAACTGAATATTTACCGGAAAATATTTCGCCTGACTCGTTGGTGAGCCAATCGTTCCGTGTAAGCAAGCATTTTTCTTAAAGGGCTATTTCGGTGTTTTTTTGAAAATTCGGCTTGATGGTCGCACTATGTCTTTTGCAGTTACCTCTCCTAGTTATTGGAAGTCTTCTTTAAATGAGGTGTAAAAAAGCTTGCAGTGACCGTAGTTATCGCTTTTGCGAAAAGCGTTGACCTCGTAATCATTGTATAAAAAAAAAACTATTGGTCGCGCGTTAAACGGTAGAAATGACGCAGACAATGACTTCTTCCTTAGATGTCTTACATTGCCATATACAGGAATAAATGTTTTGGTTCAGCCAGTGCGGATCGGGTGTCAAAGAGCAGGCAATGTCTGTAACGTCGCAAACCTATTTTTGCCCGTAGAAATCGCCTAAACTGAGGTCAGAAAAAAATTCATTAAAATTGTTTGCACAGAAATGAAACCACGTGCTGGTAGCGAACTTGCCCTAAATGATGAAGACAGAACAGAAAACACACTGTAATTGTTTCATGAAAATACACCAACCACAAAAACCTCCACAGCTGCCCCTCAAGGAGGTTGCCGCCATTCAGTTTAGTTTCATCTTAGGCGGCTTTACATGCTGTAGTCTGTTTCAAACTTAAGCGATTGACCTTAATATTAAAGCCCACGAATAATTCATATCATTCTGTGTTTGTCGTCGAGCCATTTACCTCTAGTTGGTACCCATTACCAGGAATTCGAACTGCTCCCATCCTGTGCCGCTAAGCCTAGCGACCTATGGTTACAGCCCAGGGAACTAGAATCGCTTGCTCTGAATTTCTGGAAGAGTACTACTTTATTACCAGTAGTGCTGCTATTACTACTCCTGCTGCTACTACTGCTACTACAGTATACTGTTACTGCTACAGCTGCTGCTAATACTGCAACTACTACGTAACACGACTACATACTACTACTACTCTACTATATGCTATGTGCTAATACTATACTGCTGCTACTAATAACAACATCAATGCTTGCTAAGAAGCGCGATTAATTCCACCTCGTTTTTTCCTTTGTTCAAATGATCGCTGGGAAGGGGTATAGGCGTAAGAAAGAAGAGCATCTAGAAAACACCACGCCCAGTTTCGGTAAAGAGCCTTGTTCAATTAGGGGCATACTGTTTTGTTTTTTCCTTCTTTAGATGTGCCGGCTGTCTTCTACCAGAGAATCTGGTCAATGACGGACCCCAAGGAAGCAGAGGCCATGTAAGGAGCGTCATTTTATACTCGGCCGTTTCAGTTGGCACCGTGCGGGGTTGATGATAACTGAGAGGCTATGGTTGGAATATACAGAATAAGGACGCTGACAGGAGTCGTTTGTCGCGTAGCGACAGAAATGGGAGTGTGACGTTTAGCGGTTGAAGGCGCTGTTACTGTTAAAAGTGTGCGCGAGTTTCTGTCCTTCTCTTTTAGGTTCGGCTTATATCCGGGCAGTTGTCGTGTTAACTACCGCCGTACACGCAGCATTTGCAGGCACTATGCTTGAGTCGAACCGTGGTTCCTACTTTTGGGCCGTGACCAATGGCCGGGCGATTAAACCAACTTAACCAACTCCGTGATGTTAGGATAACTGCGTGCACAAGCGAGATACTTAGAAACGAGTTGAAAGGAATTTGGGGGCAAAGGAATGCCGTGGCTCACATGCACATCAGCAAGTCACTCATCTTTGTTTGCTTAACGCAGCCTCGTCCCGAACAAGAACATAGACGAAGGCAGAAATATACGCGAACACGGCTTACGAGTTCCTCAGTACCCGTTTGCTATCTATTGAGAAGGCCGGACGGTTGTTAAAAGATAGCAGAAAATGGAGAAATTATAGGTATCAAGCGTTAAAACTAGACAAAGCCATTTTTCGGCGTGTTGGGCATACCGCAGAAAAGGATAAATGGTGGGAAAAACCGAGTAATGTAACAATTTATTTTTAATTTGACATTTACGCATATATTTATAGTATACATTTTTTTAGCATTTTGATAATGTTTGAATCAGAACTCAAATTTGGATCACATTTTCTCTTTAGGCAGTCTTTACGGATATATTTATAGTATACATTTTTTTAGCATTTTGATAAAGTTTGAATTAGAACTCAAATTTGGAGCGCATTTTCTCTTTAGGCAGTCTTTCGGGGAACCACACCGTTTTCCTCTCGTGGTTAACGTTACCGACGTACTGCAAGCAGAAAGCAGCAAACATCCACTGTCTGGCCTATCCGTACTCGTTAGCAGGACGCGGCGTAGTGTAGGCGTAGCACACAGGATACATGCAGGGATGTAGGGGAGGCCTAATGTAGCGTGTACTCATGGCTGGCACATTTGGAACAAAAGGGCAGCGATAATACGGTAATCGACATCTGTGGATTGAACCTCTGCTGCCGATGAAACAGACTTAGTGTATCTGCTCGTTGCGGCTAAGGACGAGCAACCTTTCTTTTTATGCTGCTGCACGCAGTTCTGAACTTCCCTGCTCAACCCATGAACTATTGTAATGTTTCGAAGGAATGCACGAGCGCATTTGCTGCTAACTGAAAACGTAAGCTTCTGCAAAGCCACGGCTAAGTCTTTCTGGACTCGATGCTCCTTTTTTCACCAACTGAAAGTTTCCGTATAACGAGTCCCATGAGTTCATATGCTACAATAGGGACTATATGGAGTCCAGTATGGAGCATATAGAGTCGATGTGAACTATGTGGAAACCACGTATGGAATTTTACGGACTCCATATGACGCCTTGCACAATGTATGGAAATTGTATGAAATTATGCTGAATGCTCATGGGCTCCGCGCAAAAGACATAGATTTCCATATATATTTCCATATATTATGGACCCAACATTCCTATAATTTCATACGAGCGGCTCATATAGAATGCTTCGGTAGGGTGCCGCTCTGACTCTCGTATGACCGGAGTGTCCGTTGCTTTTCTACAAGCGAGTGCAATGTGATTGGACGGTTTGCTTGCTAGTTATCTGCACGAATTTTCGTTGGCTTTAAACATCCCTTACTACCCATGGTCCTTGGGTGCATGCGATGCTTTAAGGCTTCAGGAGGCACACATATCACTGAGAACCGTAGATTCGCATGCGTTGCTTGGGAATAAAACGATCTAGCTGGACAGAACGAAGAGTAGAAGCAAGGCTGTCAGTCGCGCCTTGCTCTCCTCATCACCTGTTTGGCTGCACTCATTTTTATTTGTACCGCACATCTCACTGGCTTCACTTGAGTTCAATTACCGATTCTTATCCGCAGCCCATTGGATCTGCCGATCTTCTGGTGGCCCATACTGCATGAGATTACCGCCATGATGTCGGAAGGTCGTAAGTAAATATTTTCGCTGCTTCCAAGCATTCAGACACTCTGACCGAGATGTGACGCTATCCAGACCAGTATTCAAAGTTATGTTCTGTGCGCTGGACAGGCGAGGCTACAGGGCTACTTCCAGGGGTGGAAGAGCCCTTGTAATGCCAGCTTTGAATGCCCTGTAGATGGAAGACACGAACGTGCATTCTAGCCAACGTTGCATCAATTTACTGCACTGTGGTTCTAGAAATCTATAGCAATTCGGCGCATGTGAAACCATGATGGCGACAAGGATGCTTTTCTTTTTGTCGGCCCCTAATTTTCATTACTCAGTAGTGAAGGCGCCACGCCATCACACACACGCCGAAAAAATGCACCTCTGTGGTTATAGCGACTGGCGACCTCCCAACTTCTTAGGTTTTCTATCTAGGATTGCGAATCCTCCTCGATGCTTCTTGTCGCAATTCGCCAGTGGTCGTCGAATATGCGGCGACATCTAAGGATCTGCACCTAAAGCATATCCGTAAGGCTGATTTGTAATTAGGGCCTGTGGCCCGGCGTTAGAGACGTATCTGGATGCCCCTACGTAAGAATAGCAGTAGATTTCTTTACAAGGTGATTAGGGCGAGGGGAATGCAGCGTGCGCAGACACCACCGCCGAAGGCAACGGCATGGTCTCGCAGAACGATGTTCATACATACAACTGTGGCTTTAAAACTTTGTTATGCGCCGCAGGTACGGGTCGGTGATTTAATTAAGTGGATGGGCTGAGGCTGTAGCTAAACGCGGTGTAGTGGTACTCAGCAAATGGATGGTTTGGCCAATAGAAGCAGCCATAGCGGTGGGCATAGCGCAGAGCGGCTGAACTCTGCCACCAATAGGAGATGGGGAGGGGGAAAGGGAAGGTGTGTAGAGAGAGCAAGAGGCAGCATATAGGTGAACCGAAAACCTACATGAATCTTGCGATTTTTCTTCCACGAGGTTCCACGAGCCGCGATGATCATCATGATCGCAGCTGCGTCCACTGCAGGGGACCAATCCCTCTCCCATTGTACTTCTGTTAACTCTCTCCTGCGCCATCTGCCACAACTTTATAGCCCTGCAAGCCGCCTAGTCTCATATGGCCACCTGACTCTCGGCATTACCATGCTACGTATGCATTCCCTTGAAATCAGCACCGTTATTTGAATTGACCATCGGTCAGTTAGATGGTCAATTAAATGGTCAATTGGTAAATTGCCTTTCTCCGCACCACATGCGCCCTGCCTATGTCAACTTGCTATTATTCCCGTTTACACAGTTCGATGCGCTGCACGTAATTTAAATTTGAAGTTTGTTAGTTAGCCTCCAAGGTTCTCCCCATACGCAAGTAATGGTAGAATACGGCTATAATTTTGAATCGGGCAGAAATTTCTCAGTTACTACCCGATCGAGTGCTCCAGCTGCCACGAAACCTCAGGGCTCGATAAACAGTGACCGAGCCTCGGATAGAGGCTCTGTGTAGTGCCATATATGTCTTATCAGTAGCGTGATGATTCCAAGATTAGGCGCAATTTGTGAAGCGAGTGGACCCAACTTTTGCACTTCATCGAATTCCAGGATGCCGAACGACATTGTAACGTCTACTTTGTCTGGCCATACTCTAGGTGTGCTTAAGCTGTCGGAATGCGCACTCATGTGAGGGTTGCAGAACGAGAAAATGCGCTGTGGTGATCGACGTTTGTACGGTAAATTCGAAGGACTTCTACTTCGAGAAATAGTTCTATAATTGAACCAGTGTGCTGTAAACAATAGCATGCTCTAAGCCAGTGTGCTCTATAACTAACATTAAGGCTTCGTTATCCCTTCCATCCTTAGAATCTCGCAGAACAATAGCTCTTATCTGCCTCTTCCATAAAATTGTTTACAGCCATCATTCCTTCACACTACCCCTTTCAAAACCGGCCCGCAGATCTCACCGATTGCATAATCACCTCAGTTTTAAACGCCTTTCGGGAAGGACCACTGCATTCAACTCATCAGCCCTGCCCCGTGCAATCATTTATTGGAATAGTCTTCCTGACAACATTGTTCACATCACAGATTATGTTATTTTCAAAGAAAAAAATAAGTAGCATTTTGTTCTGAAGTGTGCTTTTTCCTGAAGTGTGTTCTGTAGTGTGTTTTTTCAACTTAGTTTTTCAATTTAGCTCTATTTTCTGGTTGGTTGTTTGTTACTTGTATAACGATGTTAAAATAACCATGTTCTACCTGCTTCTTTTTCCCACCCCAGTTATGTAACCCCCCTCAAATAATACTCCAGTCGGAGCCCGTGAGGTATTTGAATAGAATAAATAAATAGATCATTAAGCATCCTCCGTAGTGGCCGTACCAGCGTTTCCGCATATAATCCTGCAGTGATCAGAGTAGCGCAAAGAATCATGTAAGCCTTTTTGCCCGCAGAACTTGTAACACAAGTACTGCATGAAAAGCCGCTGAAGAAAGAAATAAAGAAGGAAAGAAAGGAAGAAGGAAGGAAAGAAGGAAAGAAAGAAGGAAATAAAGAAGGAAGGAAAGAAAGAAGGAAAGAAAGAATGAAGGAAAGAAGGAAGGAAAGGAAGAAGGAAGGGAAGAAAGAAGGAAAGAAAGAAGGAAAGAAGGAAAGGAAGGAAGAAAGAAAGAAGGAAAGAAAGGAAGAAGGAAAGAGAGAAAGAAGGAAAGAAAGGAAGAAGGAAAGAAAGAAAGAAGGAAAGAAAGGAAGAAAGAAGGAAAGAAAGGAAGAAAGAAGGAAAGAAAGAAAGAAAGAAAGAAAGAAGGAAAGAAAGAAAGAAAGAAGAAAAGAAAGAAAGAAATAAGGAAAGAAAGAAAGAGAGAAAGAAGGAAAGAAAGAAAGAAAGAAAGAGAGAAAGGAAGAAAGAAAGAAGGAAAGAAAGGAAGAAGGAAAGAAAGAAGGAAAGAAAGGAAGAAAGAAGGAAAGAAAGAAAGAAAGAAGGAAGGAAAGAAAGAAATAAGGAAAGAAAGAAATAAGGAAAGAAAGAAAGAAATGAGGAAAGAAAGAGAGAAAGAAGGAAAGAAAGAAAGAAAGAAAGAAGGAAAGAAAGGAAGAAGGAAAGAAAGAAAGAAGGAAAGAAAGGAAGAAAGAAGGAAAGAAAGAAAGAAAGAAGGAAAGAAAGCAATAAGGAAAGAAAGAAAGAAATAAGGAAAGAAAGAAAGAAATGAGGAAAGGAAGAAAGAGAGAAAGAAGGAAAGGAAGAAAGGAAGAAAGTAGGGGTGTGCGAATATCAAATTTTTCGAATACGAATCGAATACGAATATACTTGGTTCTGAATATCGAATCGAATATCGAATAATCAAGGACAGATGCATTTAACCACTACAAAACATTTATTTGAGCACCCAAGAACATCACAGTTCAACTATCGATGATTAAATGAACACAAAAGGTGTGTGTGGCCGCACAAAAAGTATCAAAGTCTGGAACATTATTCTTAGAGGAGTAGAAGAATCAGAGAGGATGGCTAGTACACAGCATTGATCAAGGCTAGCTTGCCATCAGCACAAAAGCGCGTTGCTGGGATGAACATAAAAGGTTGTCGAGAAGGAAAACCAGCTGCTTCACATGGTCAGGCAGAAGTCGTTCCCTTCTAGCTGAAACGACTTCTCCCGCCACAGAAAATTCCCTCTCACTTGGCACTGACCTGGCACGTATCGCGAGGTACTTCGTACACAGCTCTGACTATACCAGCTTCGCAGGTGTAGCCACAAAAAAGCTCACCAGCGCAGTCAGCTACAGCATGGCCCTTGGAGGAAGGAAAAATTTTCATTCCTCCAAGGGCCATGCCGTAGCTGACTGCGCTGGTGAGCTTTCTTGCAAGGAAAAATTTGCTTTCCTCGAAGGAAAAATTCGAAGGAAAAATTTTCCTTCACCCATGCGCATTGCTCTGGGCGCCGCCATGTTGTTATGTCTCTGTCGATAGGGCTTGCGGACCGAAATGAACGCCGGTGCTCACAATGAATATTCGGCTAGATACGGATATTCGAGTCAGGTCGAATATTCGAAAGAACACGAATACTTGGATCTCGAATCGAATACGAATACTAAAAATATAATATTCGAAACATCTTCGAAAATTTCGAATATTCGCACGCCCTTAGAAGAAAGAAAGAAAGAAAGAAAGGAAGAAAGAAAGAAAGAAAGAAAGAGAGATAGAAAGAAAGAAAGAAAGAAAGAAAGAAAGAAAGAAAGAAAGAAAAAAAGAAAGAAAGAAAGAAAGAAAGAAAGGCGCTCCAAGTGCGTGCGGAAGTTACCATCAGAACATCGCCGTTGGCGCTCTATAGGTTGCTCGCTTTTTCTTAGCGTACAAGTTAAGCTCGGCCTGAAGCAACGTATTTTCCTTGCACTGCCTAAAAGCATAGGTACCGGCGCAAAGGTTCAGCATAATCTCGAAAAAATAACCATTTACACAGAAAACTCGTTCGACAATTCGTCCTCAAATTTTCGGCGATTTGCTCAGCGTGTGAAGACACCATGCTAGAATGGGTTCGCCATGAATTTAATTACAGACAACCTTCGCTGCCAGTTACCCAGGGCATTGACGCACCAAACCTCGAATTCTCGGAACAGGCCAAAACTGTGTAGGTGTTGCAGGAAAGCGAATAGCTCTGGTGTAATTTGCTGCAACACTATATAAAATGAACGGTTTGGTTTGGTTGGTTTATTGGGGTTTAACGTCCCAAAGGGGCTCAAGTTATGAGAAACGCTGTAGTGAAGGGCTCCAGAAATTTCGACCACCTAAGGTTTTTTAACGTGCACTGACATCGCACAGTACACGAGCCTCTAGAATTTCGCCTCCATCGAAATCTGACCGCCGCGGCCGGGACCGAACCCGCGTCTTTCGGGTCAGCAGCCGAACGCCATAACCACTGAGGCACCGCGGCTGCTATAAACAAAATCAATCATTCCAGTCTTGCGACTACAGATGTCGAACCAAGCTTGAAATGAAGCCGCATTCTATGCTACAGGAATGCAGGCAGGCTAATGAAATGCATTTATTTATTTATTTATTTATTTATTTATTTATTTATTTATTTATTTATTTATTCAAATACCTCACGGGCTCCGACTGGAGTATTATGTGAGGGGGGTTACATAACTGGGGTGGGAAAAAGAAGCAGGTAGAACATGGTTATTTTAACATCGTTATACAAGTAACAAACAACCAACCAGAAAATAGAGCTAAATTGAAAAACTAAGTTGAAAAAACACACTACAGAACACACTTCAGGGAAAAGCACACTTCGGAACAAAATGCTACTTATTTTTTCTTTGAAAATAACATAATCTGTGATGTGAACAATGTTGTCAGGAAGACTATTCCAATAAATGATTGCACGGGGCAGGGCTGATGAGTTGAATGCAGTGGTCCTTCCCGAAAGGCGTTTAAAACTGAGGTGATTATGCAATCGGTGAGATGTGCGGGCCGGTTTTGAAAGGGGTAGTGTGAAGGAATGATGGCTGTAAACAATTTTATGGAAGAGGCAGATAAGAGCTATTGTTCTGCGAGATTCTAAGGATGGAAGGGATAACGAAGCCTTAATGTTAGTTATACTGGAATGTCGGCAATAGTTGCGAGAAATGAAGCGAGCGGCACGATTTTGTCCACGCTCTAGGGAATTAAGTACTGTTGGTGGGGTGACCAAATGGAAGATGCGTATTCAAGTTGAGGGCGGACGAATGTCTGATATGCCAGCTGGCGTGTGGAAGAAGGCGCACCTCTGAGGTTACGTTTTAAATAGCCTAATGTACGGCTAGCTTTGGCAGTAATTTTTTCTATGTGGGTTTTCCATGAGAGATTAGATAAAAAGTGGACGCCAAGGTACTTGTATGATGACGCAAGAGTGACTGGACTGTTGTTAAACGAGTAAGTGAAAAGATAATTAGACCGTTTACGGCTAAATGTCATTAATTGGCATTTATCAGTGTTAAGGGACATTTGCCATGATGTGCACCAGTTATTAATGCGATGTAGATCTTCTTGAAGGGCGATGTGGTCATTAAAGGAGCGGATTTTGTGATAAATAACGCAATCGTCTGCAAACATTCTGAGTGTTGAGGTAATGCCTAATGGGAGGTCATTGATGTAAATCAGAAAAAGTAGCGGGCCTATTACACTACCTTGCGGTACGCCTGATGTTACATCAATTAAAGTGGATGAATGGTTATCAATAGCAGTGAATTGTTTACGAAATGACAAAAAGTTTCTTATCCAAGAAATTGTTAATGAATCGAGACGCAAGGATGAGAGTTTCGCTATTAAACGACAGTGTGGAACGCGGTCAAAGGCTTTAGCATAGTCTAAGAATATACAGTCGATTTGGAGATTTTCTTCCATACCGTGAAGCAGCTCATTAGTAAATTCGAGTAGTTGTGTTTCACATGATAACCCTTTTCTGAACCCATGTTGTTTTGAAAAGAAGAAATCGTTGCCTTCTAAATGTAATGCCGTGTTAGATGCAATGATGTGTTCGAGAAGTTTGCAAGATATACATGTCAGAGATATTGGGCGATAGTTATCAACGTCAGTTCGGTCACCGGATTTGAAAATTGGAATAACTTTTCCAATTTTCCACTCGTATGGTATCTCGCCTGTTGAAAGTGATTGCCGAAATATATGAGTGAGTATGACGCTGGAATGAGCCACGGTATGTTTCAAAATTTTCGAATTAATCCCGTCAATACCACATGAAGTACTTAATTTCAGATTGTTAATCAATGACGCAACTCCATCAACAGTAACGTCTATTGGGCTCATGTAGTCATAGTCATATTCTGGTGCCGATGGAATATTGGAATAGTCTTCTTCGTGAACATATTGGCGAAAAAGTTACTGAAAGTCTGAGGGCGTTCGTCTTGAGCAATGGGGTCTCCAGCCTCATCAATCAACGTAAAATCTGAAGAAGTTTCGGAAGGTGATAATGTTTTCCAAAATTTTTTTGGATTGTGCTTAAGGAAGGATTGCAGATCGTGAGCCATGAACTTATGCCTAGCTTTCCGTATGGCCGCGCAGTATTCTTTATCAGCGTTTTTATGTTTTTCCCATGACGCGGGTGTTTTGAGCCGCTTAGCTGTTTTAAAAAGTCGTTTTTTTTTTGTTCATCAACGTACGAAGGTTCCTGTGGTACCACGGCTTAGATGAGTTAGCACGGAAAGATATGAGGGGAATATAGGTGTTCATTAGCTGCGTAAGTTTATCTTTGAACTGACGCCAGTTTTCGTTAACAGATTGATTAGGAAAGGATTGCAGAAAGGAATCACAGAAGGTTTTTAATCCGAGGTTAATGGCATCGTAGTTTGCTCTGTTATAGTCGAAGATATATTTCTGAGGTGGTCTGCGTTGGTGTGACGGCATTTTTAGATTGAAATGGAGCAGTTTGTGATCACTGAAACCATCCGTGAGGGAGATCGGGCTTATATTGTCTGGAGCCGATGTGAGAACAAGGTCTAATATTTTAAGATCGCGCGTAGGTTGAGAAACTAGTTGAGTTAAAGAAAAGTCTAATGTTAGTTCAACGAAATTAAGCGAGTCCTGTGCCGATGCAGTTAAGGTATTCCAGTTGATATTCGGGTAATTACAATCACCGAATAAATAAATGTCGGCCTTTGGGAAGTTGCTTCTTATATCTGAGAGGTTGGCATGCAGATTTGTTACGAAAGAAACTGAACTATCTGGTGGTCGGTAACATATACCAAGAAGAGACTTAAGAGATGAGGACGTGATGCAAACCCATAAAATTTCTAGAGGGGACGAAATGTTAACACGAAAGGAAGGAATGTGTTTTTTTATGGCGATCATCACGCCACCACCTCTTTTATTAAGTCTGTCATTCCGGTAAATAACAAAATCGCGAGAGTCAGGTAAGATTTCGTCGTCAGTTATATCCGAGTGCAGCCACGTTTCTGTTAAAGTTAATATGTCAGAGTTACTATCTTCAAGATATGATCGAGTAAAGTTCGGTGCGCTTTGGAAGGATGCTGCGTATGTTAGTGAAAGATATTGAAAGCGAAGGGTGGGCAGTGCCGCGGTATGAAGGCTGTGGCTGATAGTCAGAATTTTGTACAACCGCTCTTCGTCTTTGCTATCGGGTACATTGTTTGACAGTATCAGAAGCATCTACACTCTCTACAGCATCTACAGCATCTAAGAGAGTAAACGGTACTCAAGCACACTCCCTTTACGTGGCAGGGCTTGCTATCCAAGACCTGGGGTACATTTTCATCATTAAATATGCGGAATACTTAAGGTTGGCAGCGGAGACAAATTCCCTCTTCAAAACATGCGATGTTCTGGCACTTACGGCGATATTAACCAAGATTTACTCTCTTCGCTAACCTCAAGGCACCTCGGAGCCGCGTTGAAAAGCCTCCTCCTATTGCTATCTACATCAAGTTACCATGCTTTGCAGTAGGAATATATTTCTGTTGCCGAGAGCAAGCATTTCGTTTATTTAGTAACCGAAATGCACTCCGTAACTTGGGGCAGCATACCATGCCCCTAAAAGGGAGTGCGCTAGAGGACGGTCTACTCTCTTTTTACTCCCACGTAGGCGTATTCTTGATAAAATTGTACTGCTGTTGAGATCCGGTGCTGAGTTATTAGCTTGTGTACCCGATTGTGTCGCTTGCATGACAAGGCGGATCCCGTACGCCCTTAAGATTTAGCGTTGCACATTGCGTCGGTTGCTTTCCGCTTCGTATAAAAAATTCGAGTTTTGTGTCATTCATTGGTGGTTTGTGTTTTCGGGCTCCTCTGCCTGCACTGAACCAGCCATCTCTTCGGGTCATCTAGCTGGTGGTTAGATGTTTCCAGGAAGGTGTCTAGAGATTGCGACGCGGACTCATTTTATGATACGTCGAAACATATAGCTGCCACATTAGTCTGGTAGTGTCACTTCAGACCCTGGGAATTGTGTGACGGACGGACGCCGATTTTTTATGCAGCAAGAGCACTACTACACGGGGTACATCTTCAGATTTCGATGTGGAGGAGACCTTCAATGCCCCAAAAAGAAACCGAACACAGCTGCGTGGTGGTATGGTCCAAGCTGTGGTAGTATTACCACGTGATCATATGAGTGTGCCCATTGGGTACCTGACCTTGACATTTGATTTGCGGCAGTGTGCATCACATCGACAGTGACCTTCAGTGCCTCACAAGGTCAAACCGAACTTAACTGCGTGGTGGTATGGCCCAGGCTATGGTAGTATGACCAGGTGATCATATGAGTGTGACCATTGGGTACCTGACCTTGACATTTGATTTGCGGCAGTGTGCATCACATTGACAGTGACCTTCAGTGCGTCACAAGGTCAAATCGAACTTGAGTGCGTGGTGGTATGGCCCAGGCTATGGTAGTATGACCAGGTGATCATATGAGTGTGACCATTGGGTACCTGACCTTGACATTTGATTTGCGGCAGTGTGCATCACATTGACAGTGACCTTCAGTGCCTCACAAGGTCAAACCGAACTTAACTGCGTGGTGGTATGGCCCAGGCTATGGTAGTATGACCAGGTGATCATATGAGTGTGACCATTGGATACCTGACCTTGACATTTGATTTGAGGCAGTGTGCATCACACTGACAGTGACCTTCAGTGCGTCACAAGGTCAAACCGAACTTAACTGCGTGGTGGTATGGCCCAGGCTATGGTAGTATGACCAGGTGATCATATGAGTGTGACCATTGGGTACCTGACCTTGACATTTGATTTGCGGCAGTGTGCATCACATCGACAGTGACCTTCAGTGCGTCACAAGGTCAAACCGAACTTGAGTGCGTGGTGGTATGGCCCAAGCTTGGTAGTATGACCAGGTGATCATATGAGTGTGACCATTGGGTACCTGACCTTGACATTTGATTTGCGGCAGTGTGCATCACACTGACAGTGACCTTCAGTGCGTCACAAGGTCAAATCGAACTTGAGTGCGTGGTGTATGGCCCAGGCTATGGTAGTATGACCAGGTGATCATATGAGTGTGACCATTGGATACCTGACCTTGACATTTGATTTGAGGCAGTGTGCATCACATCGACAGTGACCTTCAGTGCCTCACAAGGTCAAATCGAACTTGAGTGCGTGGTGGTATGGCCCAGGCTATGGTAGTATGACCAGGTGATCATATGAGTGTGACCATTGGGTACCTGACCTTGACATTTGATTTGCGGCAGTGTGCATCACATTGACAGTGACCTTCAGTGCCTCACAAGGTCAAATCGAACTTGAGTGCGTGGTGGTATGGCCCAAGCTATGGTAGTATGACCAGGTGATCATATGAGTGTGCCCATTGGGTACCTGACCTTGACATTTGATTTGAGGCAGTGTGCATCACATTGACAGTGACCTTCAGTGCCTCACAAGGTCAAATCGAACTTGAGTGCGTGGTGGTATGGCCCAAGCTTGGTAGTATGACCAGGTGATCATATGAGTGTGCCCATTGGGTACCTGACCTTGACATTTGATTTGCGGCAGTGTGCATCACATTGACAGTGACCTTCAGTGCCTCACAAGGTCAAATCGAACTTGAGTGCGTGGTGGTATGGCCCAAGCTTGGTAGTATGACCAGGTGATCATATGAGTGTGCCCATTGGGTACCTGACCTTGACATTTGATTTGCGGCAGTGTGCATCACATTGACAGTGACCTTCAGTGCCTCACAAGGTCAAATCGAACTTGAGTGCGTGGTGGTATGGCCCAAGCTTGGTAGTATGACCAGGTGATCATATGAGTGTGCCCATTGGGTACCTGACCTTGACATTTGATTTGCGGCAGTGTGCATCACATTGACAGTGACCTTCAGTGCCTCACAAGGTCAAATCGAACTTAACTGCGTGGTGGTATGGCCCAAGCTATGGTAGTATGACCAGGTGATCATATGAGTGTGCCCATTGGGTACCTGACCTTGACATTTGATTTGCGGCAGTGTGCATCACATTGACAGTGACCTTCAGTGCCTCACAAGGTCAAATCGAACTTGAGTGCGTGGTGGTATGGCCCAAGCTTGGTAGTATGACCAGGTGATCATATGAGTGTGCCCATTGGGTACCTGACCTTGACATTTGATTTGCGGCAGTGTGCATCACATTGACAGTGACCTTCAGTGCCTCACAAGGTCAAATCGAACTTAACTGCGTGGTGGTATGGCCCAAGCTATGGAGTATGACCAGGTGATCATATGAGTGTGCCCATTGGGTACCTGACCTTGACATTTGATTTGCGGCAGTGTGCATCACATCTACAGTGACCTTCAGTGCGTCACAAGGTCAAACCGAACTTAACTGCGTGGTGGTATGGCCCAAGCTATGGTAGTATGACCAGGTGATCATATGAGTGTGACCATTGGGTACCTGACCTTGACATTTGATTTGAGGCAGTGTGCATCACATTGACAGTGACCTTCAGTGCCTCACAAGGTCAAATCGAACTTGAGTGCGTGGTGGTATGGCCCAAGCTTGGTAGTATGACCACGTGATCATATGACTATGACCAATGGGCACCTGACCTTGACCTTGAGTTTTGTCCTTGAAATTTGACTTCAGACTGTGGAAACATGCTTAACAGAGCTCTTTCTCCGATAACTAGGTTTAAGCCACGTTGAACCCCAGGCATTTTTTTTTGCCGATTCAGCTTCTAATGTTACCGAACTAATAATTAGCTCACTCCTCCTTTCTTTTTTTTTTCTCTTGCAGTCGCGACAGCCTTGCTGACTGGTGAAACGGGAGGTTCTTTCGGCTTCCGACACGACAGGGTTTGGTCGGGAAGTCAGGTGTGCCACGTCAGCATGCTCCATGGACTCGGGGTAAGTCGATGGATGGATGAATGGATAGGAGTGCCCCCTTTGAAACGGGGTGGTGGCAGTTGCCACCATGCTCAGCTTTTCTTTCTTTATTAATTTTTCGTTTACTGTGTTGGCAATTCTCATTAAGAATCGCCATCATCTTTACCAACGGTTTCCTACAATTCTAACCTTATGCCACATCTCTGCTTTTCAGCCACCAATCCTCCAATCGCTTTTTGCGAACTTCCACTGCAGATTTATTTACATGACCATTGTTATCTTTAAACCCTAGGGCCTCAGAAAGAGCGACTGCGCCTGCATCGACATCCGGATGGATACCATCACATTTGATTATGAGGTGTCCAATTGTTTCCACAGATCTACCACACACTGCGCATGTGTCATATTCTTTGTTAAATTTCTTTTTGTAGCTGAGCGTTCTAAGGCACCCTGACCTAGCTTCAAAAAGTAGGGCACTGCCTCTTGAGTTATCATAGAAAAATTCTTTCCTGATCTGCCTTTTCCAGTATCGATATAGTTCTACACTATGTTTCTTTTCCATTGAATTCATCCAATTTTTAACCAACACGGTCGACAGCGCGCCACGAGTGCGCAGGATGTGCAGCAACTGAATCTGCATTCAGTGACGGGATGTTGTACGAAGGAATGTTTCCTCAAGCGAAGAAAAAGGAAGCCCAACTGGTTGCGCTGTAAGAAAATGAAATTTTCGAACTATCTGAGGGATCTGCAGCGTATTGTTTGGTGCGCATCGGCTTTCGACGTCAGTTGCGAGTTTATTCGCCGCTTTTATAAATGCTTAGCTCAAATATATACAGGCCCAACTGGCCGCTTGTTGCGCATGTCCAGTGAAATGGTAGATATGTGCATGGCTTGTGTAGAGAAATCTTTTCGGGATTTCGCTTTCTTAACAAAGCTGGAGAGTTTGAAATGAGAAGAGAAAAATGAGAACCAGACGAATGACATTTCACTTTATAACTCTCCATCTGGCACTTGAGGATATTTCGTAGCCCCTGTTGCCGCAGAATACAGAAATTATTTTTACGGCAAGTTCTGTTATTAACAATACTGTAATTTGCACTAAAAAATCCTTTATTATGCACTGCTTTCCAAGGTCTCTACAAGTAGAAATGGCAACTGCCGTAACGTGCGACAAAACGAACGTTTCTACACCTGCCACCTCGGAAGTAACGAAATTTTGTGCTTCGACCTCGGATATAAAGAACATAAGGTTACAACCTCCGATATATCGAATTTTAGTGTATAAAACCCGGATATGCGAACGTATTTAAACGATTCACCGAGGATCGACTAAAAGTTGTTGTTTTTTTATATAGAAGGACTAATCAGTGCATATGAGTGTAAACCGAACGTGTCACTCCATTTATTAGTTCCAATTTTTTAGGCGAACATTCTCGGTACTCAAAAAAAAAAAAGAACAAAGCTAATTGAAGAGACATGGGAGAGGCCTTTGCCCTACAGTGGGCGTAGTCAGGCTGATGATGATGATTGTTGTGGTCGCTTGATTATTTCGCAGTTCGCTCCGGTTGCTTCCGACGCATGGCGCGCAGCATCGGAACCTTTCCTCGTGGATTTCCTTTACAATGTGAGTGTTTTTACGTCTTCTCGCGCTGCTTCTCATTTAATCGCTTAAGTGCATTCGGAGACGATCGACGCGGGCAAATCAGAAGCGTCCATTTTAAGGAGGCGAGTTGAATGCGCTTAGCAGTTCGTTAGCTTCGGATGGACGTCTCTCGGAATGAACTTTCAGTTTTGTGAGATAACTATGTGCCCGCATGGGCCGGTTAAGCGGGTACGCGGCTCTGAAAAAAAAAAAAAACGGCCAAAAATGATTTTTCGAGAATTGATGCATCTGCTTTTATGTCTCGCTTTTTATATCTCGAAGTTTCACTGCTGAAATCGATCAGTAAGCACCCTAGAAAAATTGATTCGTGAACTGCGGCGGATCTGCATTGCGGGAAAGCGTTCGAACAATGGGTGTTTTTCTCTGTTACGTTTTCTGCCTAGAGAGAGCATAATTTCTGCACGACTATTTTATTTATTTTGAAGCCTGTTGTTTTGTTGCATTCCTAGGAGCGTAGTGAAGGTCAAGACAACCTTTGTTTTTCAAAATTTAAAAGTTTAAATTTCTTTCATAAAATTCTATTTTCGCTCTTAATACACCAGCCTCCTGGCATAATTTCTTAACCCTGCAGCCGTTTCACGAGGTTAACACCAAAAATATAATTAGAAAATAATTTTCTCGGTACATAACGGCGATATTTTATCAGAATATTCGCAAAATAATTCTTAATACGCTCAAAAAGTCCCATGCAAATATATCAAGAAATAAAAACTTTTTGCTAGCGAACCAGCGGAATTCAACTATGACATTTTCCTTCCAGTCAACTAACTGTGAAAGTTGACTGTACTTATTTTTCTACTTCGATTTTTTCGTGGCGCACTATACAAATTGTTCCTACCATATCTAGACTTTTTGCCCAAAGTCATAAATTGGGTTGCCCTCACCTCCATACCTCCGCATGCTGCAATTAAAGGCCAGCATTAGCAAAACTTTTGCGCAGGATAACCTGGTTATTGGTCGGAAATAGTAGTGGCAAAGTCGAAAGCCGGTCAAACATGCATTTTTTTGTAAGTGCGAAAGGACTCATAGGCTCAGAAGCGCCGATCATGCTTACCGAAATAAAATACAAAACAAATATCCACGGCTGGGAGTCGCGAACAGATCAGCTTCACAGGCTGAAGCCTGCGCGAGAACACTTAGGCCGTCGCCTCAGCCGGTCGAGCCTCATGTTTTAAACTGCAACACACACTCGCACTGTGCATTGTACACCGTCGTCTTCCATCTGCGTCCCGAACAGATCAGATCAGCTTAACCTCGATCAGAGCTTAATCTGAGTCTAGTCACGGTCGTCGCCAGACGTGCCGACGACCCAGCAAAGCAAAACCATGAGTCCACCAGATTAAACACATGCTTTTGCACGTCTACTCCGTTTCACTACGTTATAACCCCGCCAATTTTTTTATTTTTATATGTTTAGCAGCGCTTTACCTGTAGCTGTTTTAAACGTTGTTAATGACTCTGCCTGTTGCATGTCTCCAGCGTGTTTATTTATTTATTTATTTATTTGAAATACTGCCAGTCTCTGGTTGAGACCTTAGCAGGTGGGCATTACATGTATAATACAGGGTAAAGGATAAACATTTCAAAAAGTGGCTGTGCAAAAGACAGCAATAATCTAGACAATACATAGCTTAGAAAAACTGAAAAGAAGTTTGACAGATTTCCACAAGCAAACCAAAGAAAAAAGCGTGCTAGTTCAGAAACATAAACATAATATAAACATGGGCATAACATATCGTATACTCCTTGAAGTTGAAAAAAGCTTTCGAACCACAACTGTAGTTTTAAAACGCGCCTTCTAGTTCAGAACAAAAATTTGAAAATGAATCAGCGTTAGTTATAGATGCGTCTAGACGGTTCCATTCTCTTGTTGCTAGTGGGAAGAAAGAATCTTTGAAAGTGTTACTGTGATAAGGATACTCGGTTAGCGTATAGGCGTGCTGGTTTCTTAATACACGTTTTTGTGACAGTGAAATGCACTTTGATGAATCGATCTTAAAAGTGTTGTTAAGAAGCTGATAAAGGAATTTTAGTCGTGCGCTTTGCCCTAGTTGATAGTGTTTCGAGCCCGGAGATTACAGCTAGTTGTGTTGGTGAGTCAGTTTTTTATGTACTTGTTGTGAATAAATCTGACTGCTTTACGTTGAATTTTTTCAAGTCGTGAAATATTGGTTACAGACTGAGGAAACCAAACAGTGTTAGCATGTTCTAAAGTGTTCTACAGTGTTAGCATATTCTACAGCATATTCTACAGTGTTAGCATATTAGTTCTGAAGTTAGCCGCTTTAACGCGCGGACAAAACGTTATACTCAAACAGCAGAACAGGCAGCTATACGGCGCTGAAACACACCTAAAGAGGTTTTGAAACTAGCATTCCTCAAACAGGGCGACCTAATTATTTTCTTCATTGTAAATGTGGACAGCGCGAAGTAGATAAAGCGTGCGGTAAATAAAAAGACGAACCACAAGCGCTGCGCACATTTATAATGCTGTGAAATTACCACTTGCTCGAATTGCAATCCTCAATTAAATTATTCCATTTCGGGGGCCGCCGCGGTGGCTCAGTGGTTATGGTGCTCGTCTGCTGACCCGAAAGACGCGGGATCGATCCCGGCCGCGGCGGTTGAATTTCTTTGGGGGAGAAATTCTAGAGGCCCGTGCACTGTGCGATGTCAGTGCACGTTAAAGAACCCCAGGTGGCTGAAATTTCCGGACCCCTTAACTACGGCGCCCCTCATAGCCTGAGTTGCTTTGGGACATTAAACCCTATAAACCAAGTCAACCAAACCTATTCCATTTTTGGATTCGCGGGTGATTAAAAGAGCTCTAGCGGAAAAAGCGCATCTAGTTTTTGTTACATGTCACTAAAGCACAATACTTCTGGCGGAATTGAAAATATCATCCTGTTTCTCACAAGTAAAAATGCTTCGTTGTGCAATAAAGAAAAAAAAAGTCATATGGCGTGGCTTAGCGGCAAGGACGCGGACTAGGTGTCTCGAATTTTTACCGTGCAATCGTATAGTGACTTTTCTGAGTGCTCATTACACTTTTTTTTCCCCTGATAAGAATGTCCACTTTTTGACTGGATTTTCTTCCGAGAAGAGTTTTATTTTCGCGGGCGATTACACGTACACATTGTTTTTTTTTTTTTTGGGGGGGGGGGGAGCTAGTTTTTGTGTCCAGTATCTCGACATCCACCGTTAAGGTCTCAGCTTCATACTAATCTGATAGCCCGGAATGGAACAGGAATACTGCCGCTGGACACTTTCGTCTCGAATGGTATTTTTACCTCATACCGGTTTTATCTTGGCCGGTAGCGCAACCCTGATATGTGTTAACGTTCTGACTGCTTGTTTCAGTCAGCAGTTAACTTTGATGCAGTGGAAACAATAGAACAGCCCTTGGGCACAAGTGATGATGACTGAGGAGGTCGTGAAAGCTAGTCTGGAGGTATCATGACGAAGAAAATTATGCGTTGTGGAACTGTTTCAGACCTTCATTGAGCTTTTTCTCTGGGTATACAGATATGGATGACCTACAACATCTTACAGCATTTAAGTTGTAGTGTGCGGTAAGAATTTCCCGAATGCGATGATTTAGTTCAGACGCTTGCGAAGCTGCACTTTCTTCGATTAGGTCTCATCATCCAACTTGGAAACACGGAATACATTATTACATATCAGGAGTTCCACGAGCACAGTGAACATCTTCCAGGCCGCGACCGCATTTTCATGACCACTGTCGGAGTGAGTGGCTGAGCGGAACATAATTTTGCAAATCTTTATCTGGTGTTCTGCTTTCGCGCTGCAGTCTTTTGTGCACGAGAACTAATTATTTTAGTTAGGCGTGAAAGTGTTTGCAGTCGCACTCTTTCCTCGTGCTCTGTTAACACGTATTGCCCTCTTACACTGCGGCCGAGGGAAGAATTTTGTCCAATCGGCGGGCACCAAGAGTGAATTGATCGAGCTGGGTATTCGGTCGAAAGAAACCAACCCCGCGCGCAAGCGGCGAAAACAGTTAGCTCTACATAGCTCGTCTAGAGGTAGTGCAAGGAAGACTGCGCAACACACAGTACATATGAGAGAAAAAAAGAGACACAGATGAACGCAAACTTTGGATAACAACAACACAAGCCCACAAACTAATTCTTTTACAAAAGCTAATTCTTCGTATATACAGCAATTACCATGGCCGTTACGCAGGTCTTGCAACAGCTACATTATTCCGGCGTTATTCACTTCTTCGCGCCGACAAAATTAAGTATAAGAAGCTTCTGCTTACAGTAAACAAACAGAAATTACTCTCTTAAACATCCAATCCAGATACATCTGGGCACCTTCTGCGGCGAAACATCAGACACATGCCGAAAACAGGAACAAATTATGGAAAGCAGACATTCTTATATAAGTCAACTGAAATATTAAACAAGGTTGAGGAACTGTTAGATTTTAGCGCTTGATTGGATACTTTCAAAAAAGAGCGTACCGCGTTGCTACTAACCGAAGTTGTTTTCTTTTCTTGATCACTGTCATTCTGCTCCTTTTCTGTTTGTTTGTGTGTACGTATATCCGTTCACAAAATGAATATGTAGAGTGCAGTTGTTCTATGTGTGCATTGCGGCTGTGTTATGTGTATTATATACAAGTTTAATATGTGTGTACTTACATGTATGTAATATATACAAGTGAAATATATGTGTACTTATGTAAATTCTGTACTTCTGCCTTTTGTATGTATTTCCTTCTGTTTACTGTAGGGGGCTGGGACCTGTCGTCAGGTGCTTGGTACCTTTAGTCCCAGTCTCCGCTCGCGATGACGAGAAAAAAAGATGCCCAGGCTTAGCTTGGTTAAACCAAGAATGCGTTGCATATTGCGCGGTCTTTTTGCGCGAGGTATTGCTTGGCGGCACTCGATTTTCTCAGCAGCTTTTTCTCCGTGACGTATGGATGGATAGGAGCGCCCCCTTTGAAACGGGGCGGTGGCAACCGCCACCATGCTCAGCCGTTCTTTCTTTTTTCTTCTTTTTTGTTTTTTTCTTTTTTATTTATTTTTTTCTTTTTGTTTTCCTTTCTTTTTTCCTTTGTTTGCAATTCTCACCAAGAATCGCCATCATCTTTACCTACGGTTTTTCCTCCGGCTGTCGTGACGTCACGTCACGTGGTTCGGTGGCTGCCCGGCCGCGCCCAAGGGCTGAACTGAGTGATTGCAATATGCTACGCATAAAAAAAGTTCAAGTAACTTACAACTGTACATAGTCATGCAAAGTGTTCCATTCGCAGCTGTTCATGTCTAAGACGGAGAGTTGGAAGATGAAGGACAAGCCCACTGCGGAGCAGGTCTTCCTGCACGACTACCCGGACGTCACCATAGACAAGCTCTTCGTCATTGCCCTCGGAAGCGTGAGTGCCCTTGTCGTCGGTGCTGTCTGATAATGACGCACGTGGAACAAGTCCCGGCGACGCACGTGAAGCCTACAGCTGTCGCCGAATGGAAACGCGGTAATGCGACTGCGTATCCACCACAGACCTTTCCCCTCTAAAAAGTGCGGTGCTTTCTTAGTGTGGACGTCCAGAAAATTTACTAATCTTAGTGCGAAAGCGCTCATATGCTCACCAACACCGACCATGAAACTTGTCTAGATCTTTCCTGTGCCGTAGCCTAGCAAGGGCGACGCCATGTTAAGTTAAGAACAAATCAAATAAATATCCACGACTGGGAGTCGCACCCTCGGTGGCGCGAACAGGCCGCTGGGCCGCTGGGCGAGAACACTTAGGCTATCGCCGCAGCCCGACACGCCTCGAGCTAAAGGGAAACTGCAAAGGTTATAGAAATCAACGAGCTTAAGAGGGTCGAATGTGTGAAACTTGCAGGTAAAGCATGCGAAGTCTTTTTGGGCTAGCACTTGAAATGGTGAGGTAATCGCCGATTAAAATGCGGCCGCCCTTCAAGCTTCTCTGCAGCGTACAACGCCATGTTGGGGGGTGGCGCATGATGACGTCATCGAAGGTATGGGCTACATTTCCAACGCACAAACGCCTGCTTTGAAGGAAACAAACCAACGCCACCGAAGGCGAACCCTGCCGAGAGTTGTTTGGCAGCCTCTAACGAGTGAGGGCAGGGTATGGCTGACGACAGCGGTAATTTGAAATCATACCTTCCGTGACGTCACGCTGAATTTCTCTGCACTCCTCCGGTGCACTGAGGAGAAGCGCGAAGTTCAATCGATTCGAGAACTGAAAAAAAAAAATGTGAAGAAACTGGCTGGAAATTGTAGCGAAATCTTGCATGTCCTCACTTCACCCCAGGCTTGTCGCTCGTGTTCACGAACTCGAAGACTGGCCATGCAACAATACAGTTCACGAGATGTGGATGCCATCGGCCCGAAGTATAATGCATGACAGCAAATTCGGGTGTGTTGAAAAAAGTGGCTCTTAATGTTTTTTTTTTCGCTACTTAAGTGTCAAGTTATTTCGTCCTTCGTGTACGGAAGTTGCACGAAAGAGTTTTCTTGCTATCAGGTGTCAAATAACCAGTGATTAATGGACCCCCGACAACATCTGCCAAAACCTGCTTACAAGCTGTGTGACAATGAACTCCGTTTCCACGAAATGGAGCTCCCTACCGTAAGATAAACCTCAGCGGCGAATACCCTTCAAATGAGGTCTTCCAGCCACTGCCGTCGATCGATTGTCTTGACGTCGCGGTTAATCCTATTTCGCAGAGGCACTTGCCAGTCAGTTGCGATTTGGCGCCCTACTCGAGGACAACTTTTCGTGGCAATGCAGGAAAAGCTAGGCAGAAAAGGGAAGGAGGGGGGCCTTTGGCCCCGTTCCGTAGGGAAGGAGTTTTTAGTTGTTCGGGCCGGGGATGCGGGTGGGTGGAAGGGGGAAATTGGAGAGACTGTGCGGAATCGCTAGTGCTGAGGATCCCACTCACTACAGCACGGGGACAAAGGCCCATCTTCCCTTACCTTCCTAATCTCTGATGCGTTGCAACCGCGACGTCATGAGTACCGGTGGACGCCATTGGCTGGAGGGCCCTCTCTGCGGGGCCTTCTTGACTTGTATTCGACTGTGTACGGCCTCGCGTTTCTAAGTTCGAGGGAATGTGAGGATCCCATGTGTACGGGGTATAATAAAGAGCAGAAATATGCGCTAAAAAGAAGCAACACAGTGCTTTTTGGCATGCGTGGATAAATGGGTTTGCCACCGGTGACTCGGTGTTGCTTTGTTAACGGGTAGCAGGCCCTAACCAACAACAGCGTTTGAGCAAGCGCGCATAACCTGCACCTGCAAAGGCGATTCTTCTTAGTACGCTGAGTCCGTACAGCAAACGCATCGTAATCCTGCCTGTAGCCTGACCTACCGAACTGGCGCCGCCAGCGAGTGCACATCTCTGCAGCCTGAGGTTCAGCAGCCAAGCCTACTTCTTCGACGACAGAGTTTTAGCACTGGTAGTTTTACAATAGTGTGACCTGGTCGGCTACAGGGATATATAAGGGAATAGTGGGGTGTCAGTTCGCATGCGTAGAACGCAAACGCCCTTTGGCTCTTTAGGTAGCGGGCGACGCTAACCCAAAACGGTAGAATAGCCTCCTAATGCCAGATAAGGCGGGCAACATGGCAGCATTCGGTGAAACGAGGTTATGGTGGTCAGAGTAGCGAAGTCCGCTCGCATCATCACCAATGTGTCGTTGCCATTGCTCTGTCTCTCGCGTAAGCGGCAAAGACTGGTGAAAAAAAACTTTTTATTAGTCTAGAGAGGTCCGTACGACAGAATTCTAGCGATAACATTACCAGGAATTCGAGACAAGCGCGTCTAATTCCCTTGGCTGCAGCCACATGGCGCATGGCTTTCAAGATTCAAAAAATAGTGCATTGACATCATCCGTGAGGTAAGAAAGTAAAAGTGGCCGAGCCGGTTGCAGAACAGAGCGCGTTTGGCTGCTAGGTTTATCGGCACTGGCTGAGAGCTGTCCCGAATTCCTGCTGGCCCCCTCCAAGAGACACCAATAAATCCGGCCGTGCCCTTAAAGACCCTTAATTAAACAAGCTGTTTTTGTCCCAAACAGCCTAGCAGCTGACTAGTATCTGTGTGGTGTCGGCTGGAAAGCGCATTGTTAAGCCTGCATGAACCGCTGTCGGTGAACTGTAAAAACTGGTGAGCACAGCCAATGCAGCCGGCTGACATGTCGCCAAGCAAAGTGAGTAGCAGAACAATTACAAAATTTGATTTGCTGATTCCGCTGACTTTGAGTGAGACGTCCTTTAGACCGGCAGAAAGTGACGCACCCCAGCAAACGCGTTCAGTGAATAACATATTTCGCGAAGGAACGCATCGTGGTCTGCGATACATGACCATGAACATGACTGACATCCAGTTCGAATTTCTGCGATACGATTTGGACCATTTCGCTGGATTAAAAAGAAATTTTCTTCTCAGTGTCTCATTGGGGCTTCATTCTGTGATCACATTCCTGCGGAGTTTTCTTTATTCCTCTCTGTGTCTTTTCCATTCGTCCTTCGTTTATTAATTTTTTTCTGTTTTTCCCATTCAAGAACTTTTGCCGAAAAGAGGACGACGACATCAAGCAGTTCCGGAAAGAGAGGACCAATAACGGGATGAGTCGAAAGCAAAGGTGAGCTATGTATGCGAATATGTCGCGTTACGTCGGTAGCCTGTGCGCCACGCAGTGGTTATAGTTGACCAAATGTTAAGGGGAATCCCCCAAGGTGGAGTAGATTTGTAATAAGGGAGTAATTACTCATTGACGTCCACCCGAGCGCAGCCATACTGCTACAAAGGAAAGGAAAGGAAAGTGGTTATAGCTGTTTTGCATTTATAAATTAGGTTATTTCGCTCAAAGCTTTATGTTATAGCCCAGAGGGTTCGTTTTTGTCAAACAAAACAGAAAAGCACTGCAAACCAAGCCGTTTTGTTTTCGCGGACGCATCTCCGAGTGTCAGTTCATACAGTCGGATAGAACTGAAGAACGAAGCGGCAAATGTCCCTCAAAGGAGCCCCTCGAGCCAATGGCGTCGACCGTTTCTCCTCCTTTCCGGATTCTCCCCCTCTCCCGTTTGATCGATCCCTTAGGGCTTGCTAGCATGAAATCGCAAGGAGTGGCAGATGAAAAGGAAATAACCATGGCTTAATTGGATTACAAGCAATGCAGAAAGTTGGGCGAGTTGGTAATACATGTTGAACTTAGCAAAGCGCAATAAAAAGACAGCGACAACAAGAAGAAGAAGCACGCAGGACAAACGCTTGACATCAACTAGTTCTTTACTCGGGAAAAAAACACATATATACAGATACATAGAGGGCGGAAACAAATTATTAACCAAACAATGAATCGGCTTTATCACAAGTGTGTTTAGCGTGAACAGGTATCAAGGTAAGCAATTTCCTTGCGTGATAAGGTCAGGGAAGGAGTGCTGATACAATTTTCAGCTTTCCTTACAATGTGATAGGGCTCTATAATTTATCTGTCTAGCCTCTTTTTTTTTTCCTTTACCGCACGTGCGTGTGGCATTGAACTGCGGCTCATTTGCTTCACATTTTTTGCATGACTTGCAGTGTTCTGCTAGGTGCCCATCCGTTGCTACACTTGCACAGCACGACGGTGTTCCCTCAACCTATCGTTCAGGCACCTGCCTGTCTGGCCAATGTACGACTTCTTGCACGAGAGCGGAATCTCGTAGACTACCCCTGTGACGCAGGTTGTGAAACGGGTGGCATGCTTCTTTGTGCACCCAGGATGGTCATTCACCTCGTTGACAGCTCGACACCTTTGTGAGAGCTTATTGGGCGCTGAAAACACGACGGATACCCCGCACTTCTCGGCCACTTTTTTAAGCCGGTGCGACACGTTGTGCATGTAGGGGATCACCGCCGGACGCCTAGTCTGGGGAGCCTTTTCTTTTCGCTTCCCAGAGTTTAGCTACTTCACTAGGCTTTCCACCACATTAATTTCCACATTTCCACCACATTGGATTAATTGGGCGTCACGAAAATTGGTCCACTCCATTGGCTGGAAGGCCACTGAGGGCATCTGCCGCCTCGTTCTCGAGTCGCATCCGCCAATAATATAGTTATAAAAATGACAGCCGACGGTAAACCTGCTCATGACTGCGGCTCATGCATGCTTAATGAAAAGTTTACTTCGTATCCCTTGGCTCAGGATTGTCGAGATGCAGTCGATTCCTTTCCCAGGAGCACTTTTGTCACAAGGTCACATGATCTAGGTGGCCCTAAGAGAGGGGGGCGGGGGGGAGGGGGCACCCATTTTGTTGGTGGGCCACCTAGGACTGGTCGTCCTCAACCATTTAAGGATCTCGTAGGCAACGGCTAAGCGGCTGAGAGGAAGCTCTAGTGCTAACGCTCTATAAAAGGTGCCGGCAAAGTAAGGAGTGTCCGTCTCAAGGAATGCATTCTTCTAGGCCGCCGCGGTGGCTCAGTGGCTATGGTGCTCGGCTGCTGACCAGAAAGACGCGGGTTCGATCCCGGCCGCGGCGGCTAGAATTTCTTTGGAGGAGAACTTCTAGAGGCCCGTGTACTGTGCGATGTCAGTGCACGTTAAAGAACCCCAGGTGGTCGAAATTTCCGGAGCCCTCCACTACGGCGTCTCTCATAGCCTCAGTCGCTTTGGGACGTTAAACCCCACAAAACCAAACCAAACCAAGCATTCTTCTAGGTGGTTCTCCGTACAACTATATTGGATGTAGTCTTAAAACACTCTTTTAAAGGGAGGCCAAGAACAACTCCATCCGATTCTTAAACTCCTTGTTAAATGCCACGTATACTATATATACCTTTCTGGTTATGCTGAGATTTGTTCAGCAGTGAAATACGCATTTATCGCTCAGGAATTGGATTTAAAAATAGTATTTTTTTCTCCTCCCTCGATTCAGACTCGTGAATAAGACTGAGGAGCACTGCGTGATTTCTATTCCGAAATGAAAGGCTGTGCACCCTCGCCACAAGGATTTGCGCGGAAACGAATGCCTTGACGTCACCGCAGTCTGATTGCAAAAGCAGCTGGTGGCGGCGATAGCAGTACGCATTTTTTTGCTGCTTTTTGTAGGCAGCAAAAGCTCCGTTTTAAATGAAACTAGCCTTTTCGTCATTAGAATAGCGTACACCATCAATAAAGGCCCTGATGTCACTTTAAATGTAATATGGTTATTGCTTCCTTCATTTTAGCAGAGCTTCCAGTTTCTCTGTTTTGTGTTCGCGTTGATTCCAATCCTCACGTCACTGATGAATGTCATGCGTGATCTGCTGTCCAGCTTACGCACGCCAGTAGCACACAAAGCATTGCAAGTACTGGACGCGCTACTGCCAGTTCTTGCAGCTCTACAAAAGAAGACACCATGGCTCCGCCGGAACCCTTTTCTGAAGAAAGTCACGCATGGTTTTATTTTCCAGTGGAATGCCCGCGGGCTCCAGTCCCAGATTTCAGACACAACCGCTTCCCAATCTGGTTATCTGTGAACCGAATCTGCCCAACATTTTACGATTATCCCCGCCCTTTCACAGAGGCAAGATCATCGGCCCGTGGCCACAACAAGCCACTACCATCAAGGCTCACAAGGCACTCTTTTTGTCTTTCCGAGAGACTGCCTTGCTTGCTAGATTGTGACTTTGTCTCTCGTTCCTTCTCTCTTCCATTTTGAATCCCCTCATTCCCTTCCCCAGTGCAGGGAAGCCAACGCGGAAACCTTTCTGGTTAACATCCCTGCCTTTCCCCCTCTCTTAATCTCTCTCGTGTTCGCGCACGCAGGCTCATCTACATGATGCGCTACTGGCCGAAGTTCCGCGAGATCTTCAACTGCAGCGATACCGACGTGTACGCGCAGGAGCCCACAAGACGCTGCATTTCGGCAGTCGGGGCGCCACCCGGATGGACGTAGCCCGGTCGCCGATGAGGGCCCGCTTTTATTGTGGAGGGAGGGGGGGGGGGGGGGGGAGGATGAGGGTTTGGTTTAGTGTTTTGTGCCAGTAGTTCGATCGGGACCATGGAGACTGCGCCGATACATTAAACTTCCTGCTTTCGTCTCAGCTCAGCATACCACGTGACGACAGTCGGACGCTTGCTGCGCTGGTGCCAATGGGGACAGTGCTGTGTCATTTAGAGACAGCGTCGCTCTTTCCAGCGATGCAGCAGTGGTGGGTGTAAGAGAAGACCTAATTTTTTTACTCTTCCAATGGGCTACTTCGCTCTTTCTTATGAGTGATAATCGTGCCAAAATATCTAAGGGGTCAGCGCGGTGCTAAATAGAAGTTTCCACCGAGTCCTCATAATGTTTGCTTCTCTTATGAAATGAAATGTAGAAACATCAACTTTCTTAGCAACATTATGGATATTATATTGGACCCTAACTTTCGGCAGTGAAGCAAATTTTAAAGGCGAATGTGAGGATTAGTCGGTACATAGGGAGGTGTCTTGACTTTTGTGCCATGCTGTAGTTTACTCGCTGCACGCTGAAGGCGCTGTTCGACTCGGTGACCCAAGCACGACTGTATATTCCGAGCACTCCATATTACTGAAGTAGGGAAGGCGGGTGAGGCAGTGTTCATGATTACAATGGTGTTTTAATAGTAAAGTGTAGACAAAACTAACAAATTATTTTAATAAAAAATTATATATCTTGTCTTTGGCTACTTTTCTAACGAGCTGCGAGAATGTCGACGTAAACCACGCGTTGGCGTGTCTACTGCAGCGTCAACGGCACTATGTGGGGCGCAACCGAAAATGCGTCCGAAAATGCCCAACAATATCAGCATTTTCGCACACTTTTCACATGGCTGATATATTTCACATGGTCAATACTATATGTCGGTGATTCGAACCGCCGCCAGCACGAACACAGTGCTTCATTTCCTGAAACCTTAGACCACTCGATCACCGCCTGCGTGTTTTGATCGGCTGCTCATTGAGCTACATGTTTTAAATCTCTTCCATCACCTTCAATCTGTTAGTTCTGCGTTACCACCGTAGTCGTGTAATAGAACCGGAAGAGTAAAAAAATTGGGCAGCCTCGCCTATATATCGACAATGCACATTTATGCGGTTGAACCCGCATGTGAGAATCTGGCCTAGGTGGCCTAATGCGTAGTTAACACTTAATAACTGGCGTACGCCATGGCGCGTCAAGCACGAACAGCAGCGAGGGACGTTGAGGGTGTATGCGGCAGCACGCAAGTCATGAAAATCGGAGATGACAGCTCAAAGCAAGCAGCTGATTAAGACGACCCCTCAAACAGCGAAGGCAGCTAGGGAGGTCATGCGCACGCTCCACAGGTATCCTACTAGAACGGAGAAAGCAGCCGCATGCCAAGCAGCGAACAGACCTGGCCACTACTAGTGTGTTTTACCGTTACCTATCAGGCGTCCTAGAATACGCCGCTACACCTTCCGTGCAATGCATTTCATGCTTACTGCTGTTCTCGGTGACGAGGCAGAGAGTAGAAATTTGTTTGTCTTGCGTTCGGCGAAGGTGAGGCAGAAGAGGAGCAGAGACAAAATGACGTGTCCCTTGTACATAGTAAGCGCTTCTCTTATAGATCAGTATACGGCGTTGCTAGCATGAACTAAATGCTTGCTTTCTTGTCCTCGCCGTGCTCTTCTGCTTTACAAGCTATGGAAAGGTTAGCTTCTCACTGGTCTGTGCCCGCGTAGCGCTGTTTTCACTGCGTTGCAAATTAGAAAGAAAAATTATTTACGCGATCTTTCAGAAGCCCACGGAGACCTTGGCCGCAGCTTTTCATTAGGAAATTTCTCCTTAGATGCAGAACAGAGCAAAAAAGCGGAGCTCAAGCACAAATTGTTTATTACACGTATGTACAGTACAGTCCATTGTTAAAGGGAACATGCGATCGCGTGCCCTCCGAGCTTCACGGAGCCCTGCCGCCTAGATGCGGCGAGAATAGGCGGCATCAGGCGCATGCGCGGAATGACCAGCCGTTATGCTTACTGCGCATGCGTCTTGTGCCGACAATTCCCACAAGTTCTCGGCGGAAGCGCTCCGCGAAGCGCGGAGGCCACGCGATCGCATGTTCCCTTTAACAGTGGACCGTACTGTACTTGTTCTGATACCTATTTCTGATACCTCGTGCTATAAGTCTCTTACAGAAAACATGACACTTACGTCCTCGCAACCAACGGCGACTACCATCGTCGTGCCTTGTTCCACCTACTTGCGTATCGGCTCATGCACCTCGGGAAAATCCTGTGGTTTAATAGCGAAAAAATTGCCGTGCGTACCGTTCAATGTGTGAAACAATGGCTTTAGACGCTAGCTCGACTACTCGAGCTAAGGAGCGTCGCGGCAGCAGCCTCCGTAGTCCGGGTTGGCGACGCCAGAGGGGGCTTCAGTCTGCGCCTTGTTCTCTGCGGCTGCGTCGTCGAGGAGCTCGTTTTTCCTGTTGACGGTGAGCACAACGAGGGACGACGAGCTCGACTCGTCAGCACCGCGCGCCTCTGCTCGGCCTCGAAGGAGACGGGTGAAGCAGGAGCGCTCGATGTTCGAGAATGGCTTCTCGCAGGCCAGGTAGAAGAGCCAGCCGAACAGGTAGCTGAGCACCGTGTTGCCCAGGAATCCGCGAACCTGCAGGAATGGGCGAGAGAGAAGGCTGCTCATGAGAGCGGAGTGGCTCACCGTTACTCACTGAAAGCTGCATCGAGACCCTCGGTTTCTGCAGACAAGACAGCCGTTTTTATTTGCTTTGGCCTTTATTCTAGTGAAGCTGATTCAAACTGCACCAAGTTTACTTACAGCCCTCGCCGTTCGATAGGCTATGGGCTTAATAAAAGCATGGTACGTCATGTCTAGCAGCAGAAATATAAGCTCACATTCTAAAATTTAGCCTTGTCGCTTTCGCACTGCGGGAAAGGGGGGGGGGGGGAATTTTGCAAACTAAGCTTTCTCAAGGATCCCTAAAAGCTCAGCTTGTACTCTCAGTCTACCTGATTATGAACTTTAGAGCATAGCTAACGAATGCACGCGAATGGCGCAAACGGCAAATGGGTACTGTTTGAATGCTTAGCTACCAGCTTATTGGCTGAACCACGTCGATGAAGCGTCGGTTAGTCAGTAAGAAATGTGTACAGCCTTCAAATGAAGCAATTAACTGTCTTTGCCTGGTAGTCGTTTCTCGGTCTTGCTCTGTGTGCTCGAAAGCAACCAAGGTTTTATCGAACTTGTTGAGTTTACGCAAAGTAGCGACAGATAATAGCGCAGGAAGCTTTCAAACCTTCAACGACCGACAAAACAACGTGATCATGGCGTTCGTTTTTCTGTGCGCAAGGCACCAGTGTCAATTTTTCAAAGACTATTGAACAACTTCAGGGATCTAAGTTCGACCAACAGCAATTCGGGCTCACCAGAAACCAGTGGGCGATGTATATTCTCTCTCGTGCCATTCCGGGCGAAGCGACTAGCACGAAGAAGTGCACGAGGTAGACGGAGAAGGTCAGCCGGCCGAGCGGCACGAACGCCTCCCAGGCGAGGAAACGGTTCACCAGTTCTGCGCCAACCAAAACAGCGGGAAAGGGTCGCACAAAAAGCCTAATACGGCAGCGGACCCGACAAAGAGGATCTTGCGAAACACATGTGAACTGCGAATCGGGATGGCATCTGTTAGACATTTGTCTAAAAGAGAGTTAATTGCGGCTGAGTAAGTGGCGATGTTTATCGCAGGACTAGTGGGCTAGTCTCGGTTGTAACCAGTAACAACCTCGAACTCGATATCAGTAGCGCATAAAAACTAACTAGTAGTTTCTCATTTTCTTCAAACTATCGCGTTAAGCACGCGTGCGTTCAGTAATGTGACCTACCATTACATGAATTCATGTACATGATTTCTGTGTATAATACTGGGTTGTCTCACTATGATTATTTTTGCACATCGTGCATGGGCCCAAGTCTAGCCGAGACGGCTAAGGACCCAGATGATTCGGATATATCTTTTACTAGCCGTTTGAATAAAACTAATTTGATTGATTGATTGATTAATACCAGCCTCAGTGTTACTATAACAAAATGAAGTATGTGCAAATATTTCTCAGCAAAATGTTGCGTCTGCGCCTCTTACTACTGTATTCGTTGAGCATCGGAAACTAAGTCAGCGAAATCGTGAGCCGAGAGCAAAGGAAAAGAAAAATAAAATTTAATAATGCTCGTTAGTCATTCCTCTTCATCTGCCCTGTGTTGAAAATAAAGTAGCCTATATGTGTCCTCCCGAATAATTACACGAACGGCGCGCTGACAGGAATCTGACAGTACCGTCTCAGAGTGAAACGGTTTTTTGTCAGTGGAACTTTTCGGTCTAGTTGGTTCATTACAGATGCGAAGAAAGAACTGCGTGAAAGAGACACGGTCGGCGAAGAGGCAGACTCTCACAAACGCGTTGTTGCTGTTAGTCTTTGAAAAGATGGCACATATCCACACTGGGGGATCGACCAAGAATCGGGAGGCAAAGGTTGCTATTCATCCGTACATTCTAAAGGCAAAAGAAAAGCACACGGGAGAGCAACACCCGGGGGGTCACAGACGCATTTCTATGCATGTTTTCCTCTTTGCCGTCGGTGTCTCTTTCGCGCAGTTCGCTTCTTTCATGCTGAACTTCTCTGCCAGGAGGCAGCTTGGGCATGGTGCATGTGCTCTAATTTTGTGCGCCGTCTGACCTGCATGTCCCGACGCGCATGCGTAGAGGACCCAGGCGACGCCCATGGCGAAGAGCGTGCGGTGCATCCCGTTGTAGAATACGACGTCGGGGCCCGTCGGAGGGGCGCCTTTCTGCCACTTGAAGGCGCCGAACACCCCGTACACGCAGGCTGCCACAGAGGAGGACCACAGTGCCAGCTGCACCATCTGCATTGCGTAGACGAACTTAGATCCCCCGGTAGGGCATCATGGTCAAGTTGAGAAGCCGCGCAGAGGACACGGTCGACATGTCCGTGGTATCCGTATGTCGTTTCGGGCAGCTCGGCTTACAGTTTTGCCTGGGTTGGGCCGTTGCAGTGAGGCAATAGATAGAGGGAAGCCTAACACGTGGTTGCCTGCCGAAAAGAGGTGATTATCTGCGAAGAACTGTTGTAATATTTCTCAGGTGCCAAAAATAACATTTTTAAACTAGCCTTCATCGTGAACCCAACCTAAACTGGTGGGCCCGCCCCTGGCCGTTTTTGTAGAGTGGGCTACACTGGCCGAGGTTGAGTAGTTTCGCGTGGCTCCTGGAGAGCCGTGCTGCGCATGCGCGAGGAGCAAGTGACGTCACTACGAACAGCTGGCGCGCCTCGCCGCGCGCGCTCGCCTTCCTTTACTTAAAATGATTGGAGTGTAAAACTTTTACAACGACAACGCCAATGAACACAACGAACACCGACGGCCTATGGCTTTAGCGCCGCGTTTCTGGCACAACGTTGTCAATGCCAACGCATGCAGCGCACACCTGTCACTGCCGCCACTTAGCTTAAAGCACGGCTGAGGTGTCCACTGTTCCAAGAGGGCAGTTATGCGCCTTCCCTCTGGCTCAGGTGCCCACCGAGATGTGGACACCTCGCCCTCACCTCACGCTACGTATATCCTGACAGAGCAAAGCAAGCCTTTTGGATAAAAGTATGCAAAGATGTCGGATGCTTGTTATATCAGAATCCTGCTTCAGCTCTCTGGGTGCTGTAAGCATGATTCACTGTCCAGGTACGAGATAACGCACAGCTTTCGTTATCTTCACGAACGGCAGAGTTTTGTTTGCTAAATACTTCAGCCAGCGAGTGCACTCACCTTACCGATACGCGCGTTCCTGAAGCGAAGAAAAGCGAATCCCGTCAGAGCTCCGACGACATACGAGCCGACGTGGGGGTACGGCCGCTGGTGGATCAGGTCCAGTGCCTGCATCATCTTGCTGCGCCACAATATTGATCAATCAGCTTCTAATAGGGGCTACTTTACAAAGAGCTACGACAGTGGCAGAACAGAAACAAGCTATATAGTCGGACACATGAAATATCTGCAGAATAAACGTTGCCAACCCTTCCTGGACGCATTACAGAGGTTTCGCACTACCCGTACTGACTCGTGCCAAATGCTAGCAAGTGTCAACGTGCTCTTGTCGTCACAAACTTTTCTCACAACATCAAAAAAGTTTTTTTTAAATTTGTACCATTCTTCAAACCTACGGTAGCGTCGAAGCGTTAGAGCACGTCCGTAATAGACAATACTGTGGTGGGTGGACCTATTCCAGTCGTAACCACGCCTATTGTTACAGAGCCTTTTCTGCCTAGCACAACTGAAGGTCAGCCAAGGAAAACGTCACCGTAGCACACGGTAGGGAACTCATTGCTTTAATGGTAACTTTGATGTCTGATCAGCTGTAGTGTCACTACGCCAAGTATAGTAAGGTGAAAATTACAAAAAAAGAACAGCAGCTGGTAACACTAGGCCACAGTCTTCGGGGTTCTGTATTACTCCGCTGGTCAATCTCAACAGTAAACGAAGTCAGCTTTTAGTGTCTGATTTTATTGAACAAGCCAGGCATCAAAATTGTAGAAAGTTCTTGTGGATAGCTGTCTCTTGTGGTTAGCTTCTTATTTAGGTAGCAAGAAAAGTTTTTAATACAGCACTACTTTTTTGTAGTGGAGGAATTCTTGGGTGGAGCTTCATTGCAGACTTAAGTTGTGTCCGACTATAGCAGTTTCATTGATCTACGACAATACATCGTTCTCGAAAAGTATAAAATAGCTTCAAGAATAGCACCGCTTCACACCATAGTTATTGCAGCGTGCCCCTGCAAACGGTACTGTTAAACAATTACAGGAAACAAAAATTGCTACATTCAAGTCAGTGTTGCTACGAAAACGCAAGAATTACGAAATCTTTGAAAAAAAAAATGCATCGGTTACTCCTCGACCGCAACACACGGCGATTAGCTAAAATGGCTCAGCTATGAAACTGCATAGATCGCGTCAGAAATGACGCAGAGTTGACGCTTACTGTAAAAAAACAAAAACGCGCAGGTCAAGAACCAATCGCGACTTGAAATTCCGGCTCCGAAATGAGTAATAACAGTCTGCTCATAAAAGAATAGCCGGGGAGGTATGTATGCGTGCCACATATCACATAACCGACTTAACGGACGATGGACACATAAATGTGTGTTTGAGGTTCGTGCTCTCATTGTGTACTGCCTACTCTGTGCTGTTCGCATTTACTATGTTGTCAAGTCACCAACTAACCCTACTTGCGCACCTCATTTAAGCTGTCATTATCATGAGAGAAGTGCAGGAAAACAATAACACAACAGAGATGGCAATAAATATATTTCTTAACTGTAGTGTCCGGTCGCTGTGTTGAATGCAGCGAAAGACGCACACGGTACTTTAAGACTTTGTTTATTTAAAGCTGATGAGGGTGTGACCAGCGTCGACCGAGGCAGGAGTCGAACTGGCCGCCCGAAGAAAGGAGGGAGCGGAGAAGCGTCCATGGGAGGGAGTGGCTTCCCAAAACAGGAGGAGGATGCGGGGGCGCACCGTGGGGGGGGGGGGGGGGGGGGGGGGGGGGGGGGGCATCTGGCGACAGCGCGCGAAGAGGAGGCAAGTGGCCGTTAGGACGGAAAACTGCACTGGTAACACACACACAAAAGCAATAAGGGGACACAACACTTCCTTCCCCCTTAGAAAGTTGCCTGGTAGCGTGCAGGGGGTCGGCGCTCACGCGTGGAGGCGCGCTGGCTTTGTGCGCTCGGGGGAGAAACATTTGTAGGCTGGCTGTTGTTCGCTGTGTCTCCTAGGTCTGTCCTGGGCGAAGTCTCTTCTTCCGGGGAGAGGTGCCAGGCTATGTGGGTCGATGGTGCACGTGTTTTCTCCGCTGCCGGACGGCTCTCAGACGGTGTCGTAAATCTACGCAGCTGGTTGAGGTGTCGGCGTGCTGCTGTGCCATGTATGTTGACGAGCCAAGAGCGCAGGCCTATGCGTCTGACAATTGTAGCTTCCTCCCAGCGTGGCTTTTTGAGAAACTGGCGGGCGAGGACGCGCTGCCCCTCATTAAGCGTACCGCAGCGCGGAATTGGTTTTTCTTCCCGGAACGTCTCTGCCTTTGGCTCGGGGAGGATGGCTGTGAGCTGGGTTCGCATTTCGCGCTAGAACATCTTTTTCGCTGGGGTCTGGCCTGTTGTGCTCTGAACCGTCGTGTGCTGCTTGAAGAGAAAGCGCGCAAGGCGGCGCTGCAGTGAGCTTGCCTGATCTCTTTCAAGGGCGCGTTTTAGCTCGGCCACGTAGCGCTCAGCTTGTCTGTTTGTCGCTGGGTGGTAGGGGGCCGATGTAACTGATGAGATCCCGTTGTCGCGATAAAACTTGAGTATCTCCGCAGACACAAACGGTGTTCCGTTGTCCGATACTACCTTGCGTGGCAGGCCGAACGTAGCAAATAGTGATCGGAGGTTGTCAATGACTGCTACTGAAGTCGTCTGTCCCATTTGCCTTATCTCAAGCCACTTTGTGTAGGCGTCTACGACCACAAGGAAAGTGCAGCCCTCAATTGGTCCTGCAAAATCAATGTGCAATGTGTGCCAGGGTGTGTCTGGCTTTTCCCATTCTGGGATAGGAGCTTTCGGCGGGGCGCTCCGGCTGCTTTGACAAGGCTTGCATTCTCGCACCACTGTTTCGATGTCGTTGTCAATGTTAGGCCACCACATGTAGCTTCTGGCACACTTTTTCATTGCAACGATGCCGCGATGTCCAGCGTGGATGAGAGACATAGCTTGTGCGCGTAGTTCTCTCGGAATCACCACTCGCGACCCAAATATGATGCAGCCGCGATGGGTGCTCAACTCTGTAGCTCGCCTGCGGTAAGCGTCGAAGTTGTCCCCTTTGAGTTTGTGCACGTCGCCTTGTTGAGCAGCTGTGTAAACTAGCCGGAGAGCTGCGAACTTCTGCGTAGATGCTGCAACTGTGCCTGCTGTAAGCGGAGGTTCTGGCGGTGCTTCGAACATCAGAACGTCTCCTGGTGGAAATGGTTCGTCAACAGTTGCGTCTAATGGCAGGCGGCTTAGCGCATCGGCGTTTTGATGTTTATTCCCATTGCGGTAGACCAGAGCGTAGTCGTACGCTGAGAGTTTGATGGAATGCTGCGTCGGCTCGATGACACCTTGCTGCTCCAGTTTGTCCAACTCTTTTTCAACTGAATCTCGGAGAGCAAACGGCACCGGCCTGGCCTTCAGAAATTTGGGTTGCGCGTTGTCCAACAACTCCAGTGTGACCGGGGGCCCTTCGTTTCCTGGAATCTCTTCCGAGAATACTCTTTCGTATTTCTCTTGCAGTTGCTCAACCATGTTCTGGCTCGGCGTCTGGTGTATGCCGCATATCATCACGCCTAGTGGAGAAAACCAGTTTCTCCCTAGAAGGCTTGATCCTGTGCCCTTCACAACAAGCAGAGGTAGCGTATGGGTCTGGCCGTTGTAGTTAACCTGCACGTTGGCAGAGCCCAATAGTGGCAGATTCTGTCCTGACCACGTTCGCAGGTGCGTGTCGTCTTGTTGCAGGGCGGGTGCGTCAGATGGCCATGAAGTTCGGAACGTGTCCTCACTGATCAGAGTACAGGCTGCGCCGGAGTCCACCTCGAACTTAATCAGCTGGTGATGTACGCTTACTTCTGTAAAAATCTTCGGTCGCGTGCCGAGATTCATGGTGTTCAGGTCGTACAACACAGATGGTGTTGCTGATGTTGCTCCATGGAGATCAGATAGCGGCGTATTCTCTGAGGCGTTGACGCTGTGATTAGGCTGGGAAGGTGACTTTATCTTGGCAAGTCTCCGTTTCGTAATGCATGCTCTTTCGATATGCCCTCGCTTGTGGCAAAAATTACACGTGGCTGACTGGAATCGACATCCCTGGGGGTTGTGTTGGTCGTCACACCGCCAGCAGCGTTGTGCCTTTTTGACCGATTTTACAACAACAGAAGGCTTGCGCACCTGGTTGCTTGTCTGGTGTACCGGCTCGGTGTTCCGGCGAATCCCTCTCTGCTGGTGACCGGCGCTCTCCGCTCGAACGGCGATGTCGTAAGCTTTGCTGAATGTGAGGTCCTTCTCAGCGAACAGGCGCTGCTGCAGTGACTCGTCACTCAGTCCGCACACAAATCTGTCGCGTAACATCACGTCCAAGGGAAGCATGATGGTGTTAGCAGAAGAAGCTGCGTCTCCCTCCTGCCCGGTAGCTGTTGTCGACAGCGTTCCAAAATTGCAGTCGGCAGCGAGCTTCTTGAGCGCGGCTACGTAGGCGCTCACAGTTTCTCCTTCCAGTTGATCTCGTCGTTGGAAGCGAGAGCGGCTGTAGACCTCGGATGGCCTTGGGTCGTAGTGCTTTTGCAGTGCTGATACGATGTCGTCGTAAGACACTGCCGCTGGTGTGCTTGGCTGAATAAGGGCGCAGACAGTATCGTAGGTCTGCTCCCCGCACAGCGTCAGCAGGTTGGCCCTCTTCAAGGCTGGGTCTTTGATGTTGTTAGCTTCAAAGTAGAACTGAAGGCGTCCAACCCACGATGACCACGATGAGCCGTTGAATTCTGGTATCTGATTGGGAAACCCTCGCGTAGCCATGGCTTGTCAATAGCGTTGCGTAGCGCGGGTCGAATCCACTTTCTCGTCGCCACTGTCGTGTCCGGTCGCTGTGTTGAATGCAGCGAAAGACGCACACGGTACTTTAAGACTTTGTTTATTTAAAGCTGATGAGGGTGCGACCAGCGTCGACCGAGGCAGGAGCCGAACTGGCCGCCCGAAGAAAGGAGGGAGCGGAGAAGCGTCCATGGGAGGGAGTGGCTTCCCAAAACAGGAGGAGGATGCGGGGGCGCACCGTGGGGGGGGGCATCTGGCGACAGCGCGCGATGAGGAGGCAAGTGGCCGTTAGGACGGAACACTGCACTGGTAACACACACACAAAAGCAATAAGGGGACACAACATTAACATATTTTGTCAGCGTTCTTGCCAGCGTTACTCAAAACGCCGATGCGTGATTGAGCCCGGAGTAACAGAAAGTGTAAAATGGCGCTATCACATAGACTTACCAATGTCGGATCTGACTTTAGACTTGTGAACGGGACCTACCAGAAAGGTAGTGCAGATTCCGCACTGCTGATGCTATCTCTGAGCGTCGAAAACGTCTTTGAAGGAAGAACTTTGCATCGAAGAATAAAATAAAATTGTAGGCCGGCGCTTATATTGTGAGTACGCTAACTTTAGCGCTATGGATAACTCAGCGTAAAAAGACAAGCGGTAGATGGGCGTGTTTTCTTTTCCAGAGAGATGTTCGTGTGACGAAGCAATGGATAGAACATTCTCGAAACAACAACCGCAAACTTGCTTTCAGATTTCTTTTGCTAAGGCTCGCTGTAACGGCCGTCATTCTGTAACAAAGGAATGAGCAGCGATGTTTTGATGGACACTCACGAGACGTCTCCGCCCGAGCTGACTCTCGAAGGTCCGATCTGTGCCGTGTGCGTGAAGTAGGCGATGAAGGCGTTGCAGCCAACACACAACGAGACCATGGCAGCAATGCCCAGCCGTGTGTTTCTAGAAGACAGTTGAAAGAAACGCGTGCCGAACACGGTGAATTCCATGACCTGAACATGCAGCCCTTGAATAGCTAACGGAAAAGCCACCGATCACGCTGAATTTTCGTCGGGAATCTATCCTAACAGCAGGAGACACCATGTGCATCAAGATCATCGTCAAGTATATGAGTGATCTATTGCTTATCTTTCATCCTAATTATAACCTTTCAAGGCTGTTTCGCACGTAATTATGGTCACGTTACTGCCAATTCGTATCTTTCAACCTTTAGACTTTTTGAAAAATGTGCTCCTTTAAACACTCTGGTGCATATTGCTGTATCAAGTAGTGACTACTAGTGTTATGTGGTTGCAAGAAACAAGAGCTAAGCACACGGGCCTGCCGACTAGTGTCTCCGTTTGGGCCGCGATCATCGCCGTGTGCAAGTAGAAGGCGTTAGAATAAGAACTGAAAGGAAGTGAAAAAAAAATTCTTGAGGTTATGAATACCGCAGTCAGTTTGCGTCCTTCTATATCCGGTATTGCGTTGCATTTCGAGCGCGAAATTGAATCGTCCACGTTCCGATCTTGTGTTTCAAGGTCTGGCGACGTAATATAATAAATTATAGTGACACTGACTAGTACGGAAAAGTAAAGGCAAGGGAGGATGTCAATGGATGCAGTTGTTGAAAAAGCCTACGAGAAATAGAGCTCGCGCACCACTCACATCGACAGCAGGACGCAGAGGATGGACACCAGGGTGAAGATCTGCATGTCACACGCCACGTACCACAGGTGGCCCGCACACTGTGCCATGTTGAGAAGGAAAGACAGCACGCTGGTACTTACGCTCATATCAGTCGACTTCGGTCCTCACGCATATCGCCCGGTTCGTTATGGTCGAATGGATAAGGTCGGTGGCGGACATTTAAAGACCGCAAAACATTGAGAATTTCGGCTGAGGGCGAAGTGTGCGCCTTCAATTCAGCTCGCGACTAACACAGCTACAGTGACTGCAGAAATGGCGGCAGCAGTGCTCGAAATACGCTTTGAGTGATTAGGTTGGTCATAGCCTAGAAGGCGTGCGCAGCGTCCTTCCGCGAAACATTGGGCTTCGAGCTCAGGCCGTCAAGAGTCGTCTCAACGCCGGGGAGCTGAGGTCGCTGCACTTTCGTTACAGCTGGTAATCAAGGACATTGCGGTGAGGCACCTACAATGTGGACGTGCGTGAGCCAGTTGTTATAGTGGAGAAGCACGGCAGGCCAGCTCTGGTAGCAGTTGTCCACCTTGCCCGGCAGCCATTGGTCAGCAGCGGGACCTCGCACCAGCGCCGGCAACAGAAACACCACACCCAAGAGGAGCGCCGCGGGAACGGTCAGCCTGTGGTCCCGGAAACGCAGTGCTTGACGCCGGCGTAGCTCTTGTTGCAACATGCCACCAGTATGTTCTAGGTGCGTTAGCACGTTAACTGCGTCGTGTGTCACCGGTGGCTCACGTCATTTATCCATGCTGTGCGGTCTCGAATACTGGGTCACACATTGAAGCCATGTGACAGATTTTATTGTGAGGTCTAAGGAGGAGGACGACACTAAGAAATATGTCACACGGCTTCATTGTGTGAACCGGTATTCGTGGCCGCACAGCATGGATAAATGACGTGACCCACCTGTGACCCACGACGCAGTGAACGTGTTGACTGAAAAGCGTGAGCCACTCCAGCGTGGTCTGTGTTTATTTCGACAAGAAGTAGGCAGTATGAAGTCTAAATCAGAGGGAGCACCGCGAAATAAAACGCTTTTTGATGTCGCTCATATATGAAGGGACCTTAGTGACGCACAGTCTGGAGAGTCCCGGCCGCACTGCCTTGTCTTCCAGGCTTGCGGTACTTGCGCGCCATTGCGAGGTGCGATGAAAACTACCGCGTATTAACGGAGCACACAGAGAAGGAAGAGCGATCAATGGACTGTTGTCCCTTATCGCTACATCCCTAGTGTTCCTTTTGTGCATGTTCTATTCATGTTCGCATGTTCTGAGGAGTTCAGAGACCGTAATATACATTGCGAATGCTTCCCCGAATCATCCGATTTTTCTATACTACAATGATCAACTGTGCCTTTTGGCTGTCCATATCGTTAGATAGCTATCAGCACTTGACCTCGCAGACGGTAGCTCTCAGCGTTAAAGAGGGAAAACAGTAATAACGAAACAAATAGTCACAAAATGTTGCCTCTATGGGGTGTCATGGTGGAAGGCGCTGGTTCGCCCTATTTTCCCGTCTTCTTCTCAGTTCGGCGCTTTACGCTTAATTCGAGAACGGAAGCGACCAGTGCCCCTAGAAGGAGGCCCTGCAGCTGATGGAACCGACCCATTGTCAAGACGTCCACGTCAGCTCCCTTGTACCTGCTAGCGGCCTTTGTAGGTGCAAGGCCGCTGGGGGTGAAGTACCCATCCAAGTGTCAACAAGGCAGCCATCTTATTTTCTTTTGCATGCACACGCACCTGCACCTTTCAACAGTGTATTTACCGCTTAGGAAACAAAAAACTCTAAAAAAAGTTCCCACGCACCTGATGTAACGTCTTATTTCCGCTGTCAAGACGACTATTATTCTGGAACGAACGTCTTTTAGCTTCGGATACATCTGGTACACTAAAAGAAAGCCGCTGAAAAAGTGAAAGTTCAGTATAACATGTCAAGGCAAATAATCAGTTAACCCGCCAGCAATAATATTGGTATAAGTTATTCATTAAAATCTTCTGGCGCCAGTAATAGCGGCCAGAATCAAGTACGTAATTGATGAAACATTTATGATGGGCTACGTACTTCTCACCTGATGACAAAAAAGGTTTCTACGCTTGGGTAAGCGTTCGCAATAATGCAGAAGAAAAACTCGTTCGTCATCTCGAAGATTCCGAGAGCTCTTCCTAAACAAAGAAAAGAAACAACAAAATGAGGAGCTTGCAGTGTGCTTCGATCGCAAGTGCAGGTTGGAGCCCACAGGTAGCACTCAAGCAAAAACGCGCTCATTAGAATAAGTTCACAGAATGATTCCAGAAGCTGCTCTCAGAAGCACGCCTCGGGGAGCGTTGACTGGTCGGTCAATCAGAGGCATTTTTTCAAGGTGACATACATGCAGGTCGACGCGTTGAATTCGTCCCATGCCTCGATATTGATCGCTTAGAAAAAAATATAACAAGAACTTTAAAAAGGTATTCACTGAGCGCGAGCGAGTCGAGATGGAGCGACCAGAATGCGTCGATGACACTTCAGAAGGAGATGATTGGTCGTTTAGCAAATTAGAGAACGATTGGCGCCTCGTATTCCGGAAGCGTGCAGGCGTGTACCTGTATAGAATGTCGATTGGTATAGGGGCCCCAAATGCGAAGGCTTCGGCTGCGTGACAACGGCTGACCCGCCTTTCCTGTTGCCGCATAGCGGTTGAAACTGCATCTGCCATTGAAACAATAACTGTTGTGTAGGAGTGAGTATTACGCAACGTGTGACATGCCCCATGATGTGTATTAAAGCATTCGAAAGAAGAAACAGGCATCTGAGTTTCATTTGAAGCTGACGGGACTTTCCGCGCAAGGAATAGAATACATGGTGGCGCCCCGTTCTAAACCATATACATTCAGACATGTCCCGATTTTGGGGACCTTCCAAAATGTGGGTTCACAACACGAGCACGACCGCCATTGCTTGCCTTCTGGTGAACCGTAGAGCTCCGGACTCAGTTCTCGAGTGCTGGATTTTCTGTGCGTTTAGCCCACATATGCTGGCGCATTGTAATAAGCATGTACGCTACTCTACGTTGACACTAATATACATATATCAGCGCGGATGTAGTATCCAAGCAGTGTAGCGTGCATGTAGTTGTGATTTTTAACTACTTTTTTATCTACATTTCGTTTATTGATTTGTTTATGCATTGTTGCAGGTTCTGTTCAATAAGCACACGTATGACACACAAAATATGATTACTACAGAAGGAAGTCCTGAATTAAAAACTGTCAATGGGATTTCCCATTTTAAATTATGTTTTGTTAACGTCGACTGCAAGCCGCGCGCTCGAGTTGAGAAAAAGGTTCCGAGGTACGGCTGGAAAAATTCCTGCCGTAGCTTCGCTGCAAGACACAGTCGTTCCTGTCGCACTATCACTAGCTGTCCTCGGTCCTGTCACCGTTATGGACGGCTATACCAATCGAAGACAGCCACCAAACCTATGCTCAAATTCGCTCCCTGTTTTTATGTACTATTTGAGCAAAATGTCTCACAACGCTTCGTGTCGTCGACGAAATAATGCGCATATTACTGCAAACATTCTATCTAATGACTAATTTGTTTTGCGAGCAGAAGTCTCTTAAGAAACTTTCTTTGTCATCTTACTTAAGAAAGCAGAGTTGCTGTATTCACTGCACTGAACATCCCCCCTCCCCTCCCGCTCCCTCCCCAAGTGCAAGTATAGAATACGTGCAAATTTGGAAGATGATCATTACATTTAACAAACTTTACTGAGATTGCAGAATGTGACAAGTAAAGAAACAATATCGATTAAGCATGTTGAATATTCGAAATTTTTTTTATAATAAAGTAAAAAAAAAGACGACAAGTATTCAAACAGCTTGGTTTTGCAGATGACATTGCGATGATATTTAAATTTATAAAGAGTAATATTTACAGCCGATAATATTGGTAAAAAGTGCTACATTTTAACAAAAATACATCGAAGTGCCAGACAGCGTATACTTCGTATAGCCTCCACCGAGGCTCTCTCTACGTCCAGCTCATGGTGGAAACCATAGTTCAGCCTATTCAGATGGAGCACGAACTTTCCTTATCTAACTGCATTACACACTGTCATACAAGTTTGATAACTGTGACACAACTGCGCGTACTATCACCTTCACAGTTACGTTACCAATGTATGGTGATTGAGTATGCTCGTCATGAATTCGGAAGCTACTTGAACAAAACACGTTTTCTTGAATGTTCACCCACTGTAGAGTTTGAAGGACCTCCAAGGGAAAATATTAACGGAAACAAGATAGATTAACCTTCTGGACCTCTACGAGCATTTCTTTTTTTTTTTTTTCAGCGTGGTAAGCTGGCTGCGCTATACAGAGTTCTCTATAGCCTTGTCGGCCTTATCGTTCAAAAATAGTGCGAATTACATCCAGAGTTATTGTTTGGCTCGCGCTTTCGAAGATGTAGCTCGTTGCGCTTCACCAGTAATAGAAAAGCCTGTGACTGTAGAATGCAAAAAAAATTGAATGCCCACGCATGCGACCAACAGCCTGCCCTTTGCGTTAGCGTCGTAGCCGTGAAACTCTTGGCTAACGCATTTCAAGCAACCAAGTTGATCCATTGCCATGAAAACCAAGAGAAGCATGGTAGCGCATGTACGCCCGGCCAAATCTTTAACTGGCGTGGTTTTTACATCCCGAATTGCACCTTGTAAAGAGCTTCTCTCGGCTAAACTGCAGGATATTCATGCTGTAATTTGACGCTTGTGGAGAGAATTTGTTGGTCTATTTGTTTTTCATAATATGCTTGAGTGGTGCACATGGCTGAGTGGTTCAAAATTATTAGAAATCCGCATCATCTGCAGCTACGAAGAGCCAGAATAAGCGGCACAAGCAGTAATGGTTCTGGTTGATCTTGATTCCTCCTCTGAGCAAACTTGTCCTCCCATGCTAGGTTAGTCGCTTGCACAGAGTAAGCGTGGTTGCGCCACCACAACCATTACTACGTTTCCCCCTTGTCAAGGCTCTTCGTAGCCGCGGACGATGAAGATTACTAATAATCATGATTTAATCAGGCAATTAGTGCACTCAAGCATAACATGAAAAAAAAGGACCACCAAATGCCACCACATTCGTTAAATGACAGCATGAATATGCCAGCGGGTTAGTCGGGAGAAGCCTTTTACCAGGCGCATTTAGGGATGCAAAAATCACACGAGTTAAAAGTTCGGCCGGATGTACGCCGGCATCCTACTGGCGCACAGGCGCAGCAGGACTTCTTTTTCCGTGCGAGAACATGACATCCCGCCACCCGCAAACAAACACAGACATAATTGCACGCATTGTACAGTTATGGCTCTGCTCGTTCGTGGCGTGTACAAACAAACACTTCGCGTCGCCAGCGACACAGGGTAACGAGCATAAAGGTCACATGCTGTCCGAGCAGAGTCGCTGTAGCAATCCGCACTTCGAGAGCGTCAATATTGGGTCTGTGATTTTGCGCTGCGTTTACGTCTTTTGCAGCACAAAAGAGCTGCAGACGCACCCAGTATGTGCGGGTCGAGGATGTTGTAGCTGTGACCCAGGATGACCCATAGGGCGGTGAAGAAACGCAGCCCATTCAGGCACTTGAGGCAGTCGTGCTCGGGCGGTGTCTTCTTCAGCAGGGATTCCGTGTTGTTCACGACAGAGAACGCTTTCAGCGTCTCTGTCCAGCGCGCTGCACATCGTGAGAACCACACTGTATTAAAAAGCAACAATGACTGCCATTATCTAAAAGCGCGTACAATAAGGACCATTTAATGCACCCTCTTTTGCTTTCAGTTATCTTTTTTACGGAAACGTATGCATCAAACAAAGCTTTGACCGGCTGCTTAAACGACAGTAGGGACGCTGTACTGACGGATTACTGTACAGGGTAAACAAGGACGACACAGCGGCATCACATAAGCCTTCATGACGTGATACGCTTGATTCTTTGCGCTTGTAGTTATTTTCGGCACAACTAGCGAAGCATGGTGATTCGGAGGCTTATGTTGTCTGGTTGGTGGAGCGATCCACGCTTGGCCTCCGGTACATACAGTGGATGCAGCTGTTCGTACCACAACTGTGAATCCTCAATTCCAGCCTGCCGGATGTTTGTGCACAGTCATTGCTTAACTTACTTCCTTCCTTACGCTTACACTTCGCTATGGCTTACGCCTTGCCTTTTTCCCGGTCCTTTCGCAGCAGTAGTGGCTCTTCTTTGCTCAGCCTTGACAACACGTCGACTGCCGTTCCCAGAAGCATGAGAAATGCTAGAATGGAATATATAACTCTGAAAGAAAGAAAAGCAGAAATAAGAATTGACACCTCTTATATATCGCAGACCTTATACAACATCTATTATACAAACGCGCAGACGCAACCTTGGCCACGTCCCCTTCTTCAATTTTCCCTAGTTTTATTTTTAGAATGGCAATGCAACACTCATGCCAACACCGTAATTACACTCCCAACTCTCTCTCTTCTTTTACACCCCCCCCCCCCCTCCCGCCCTTTCTTCTTCCCAAGCCTCGCGCAGTGGGAAAGAAAAGGTAGAAGTAGACAACGTATTTAAATGCTGGTTTATTTTTGAGCATTTCTTATTGACCACGTGAGAAACTGAGGACGCGAGGGATGACGCAAATGCGTGAGTATACCTACATGAAAGCAACCTGAGTGCCGCTCAGCTCGTTCCTGTCGTCAGTTCGGCAGCTTGCCACTGCTGAAGTCAAGCTGACAAGCTGAGTAACTGCACAAGAAGACACGGCGATAAAAAGAGTGGCTTCAAGGAGTGATTCTGAAATAGAACGTCTATAAATAGTCAATGCTCGTCCTGTTGTCTCTTTCTTGTACTGTCATTTGTACTGTTTCTTAAGATGAACCAGCACCAACTAGCCCAAATGTCCACTCTTGCTATTTTGGAGAGCAAAAATGACGGTGCTCATCAAACTTATCGCGCCAGTAGTCGTTTTGGAAACAAATGAACCACAGTTTCATGCTTTAACGCTCGCTTTGGGGCAGCGGAATAGCTGAGCGTAGCCGAACATGAAGCGCCTTAAGGTATGCGGTTTTAACATTTCAAAGCTGCGCATGGACTCTGCACATGGAAATCTGCGCATGAAAAGCCGCGGTGGACACACGCGGCTTTAATTCTGGCTCCAGTACAATCTGGTACTCGAAGATGTCTGAAACACCTCCACACAACCAAGCGAAGGTGCAAACAGCCGCCGAGCCCGCCACCGTGCATGACCACGTCACATGATCCCATGTCACGTGGTCTCATACGTCAGATACCCCGGCTACCAATCAGCGCTCGGCCATGTCAACTGTCAGCTGCCAGAGTCCCTGCCAACTCGGCCATGTCACGTTGTCTCATTATGTCACAGATTCCTTTGACCAATCAGTGCTAGGCTGTATCACGTGACCATGAGACTTCTTTACTATCTCGACCACGCCGCTTTTTCGTATGAATAACCATGCAGTGTTTCTTCCGCACTGAGGCGTCTAATGCTGTGGCGTTAATAAGGAACCAGTTACACAGGCCGCTCTTGCTCATGGCGAAAAACATTATATACGCAAGGGCCTTTTCTATTGGAAAGAAACGCTATCATGATTTCAACATACGCTGTTATCTATGAGAAAGCCATACTCGCTCGCGGTCAAGGAGCGAATCGTTTGGCAATAGGGAACTCCAATACGTCTTCGGTATAAATCTGACAGAGCATGTTGTCAGTTTGACCCCGCATCTGCATTCTCATAGCACCAGTGTAAAAAAAAATCCCGTTAATTATTTTCTTATCGCGGGAAAACAAGAATTTTCAGGGTAGTCTGCATAACTGTTTTTTCACTCGTTTAGTTTCTTTATTGCAGCACATCATATTTCAGTTGATAGAATTTTGTTTCCAATGATGCAATAAAAAACGCAATATATGTTGCCTCACTGCTGGCGGCACGGAATCGTTCAGAACATGCCCGGTAGATTAAGAGAGGCCCTGAAAGCAGTGAATATCCTCGGCAAAGGCGGCAACGAATGTTACAGACGGGAACCTGTGGATAGTCCGAGCTGGGAGGACCACCTCTTCCACCTCTCCACAACTAAAATAAAAAGAATAGACGTCAGCTTTTCGCACAAACCTGTCGCTTTCATCACCAGAGTCAAGGGAATGCTACGAAATCGCTAGAATACCGCCGCAGCTACGCAGGCTCAGTACGGGAAGAAGACGCCACCTTGGACGTCATGCTTGAGCAGTCGCTCCATGTTGACAAATTTCGAGCGAGGTTTAAAAATACTTCCTCATGCTGTTCATGAGAAAACCGATTCTGCAACTGAGGTACAGATTTGCAACAAAGTGAATGGCATTACTTGTCCAGAAGCGGCTCGAATTTCTCCCAATGCGGCATTTTGCGCCATCGTTCACACTGAACGATTTTGAATATGCACGGTAAGGAAGGAGTTAAGAAATCCCTGCATATGCCCAAGAGAGTAAGACACCGGATTACGCGATCTCAGGATGGCCTCCACTTCTCCGGGCGAGCAGGCGGAAGGAACGCAGATCCCGAAGCGGAGGCCGCGTATCCTACCCTTCTTGATGGCCTTGCGCACGGTGGTCAGGTTGAACCGCTTCTGCAAAAGCCGCAACGTGGGATACTTTCTAGACGAACTGCGTTCTGTTTACCACATTTCTGGAAACACTGGGCATTCCGCACTGGCTCGAAATATCATCATCATCAGCAGCAGCAGCAGCACGACAATGCCACTGCAGGACAAAGACCTCTCCCATGTCTCTCCAATCAACTCTGTCCTGTGTCATCTGCTGACACCCTATCCCCACAAATTTCTTAGTCTCATCCGCCCACCTAACTTTCTGCTGCGTTCTGCAACGCTTCCCTTCCCTTGGAATCCAGTCTGTTACCCTTAGGGACCATAATATATCTTGCCTTCTCATTACATGCCTTGCCCAAGCCAATTTCTTCCTCTTCATTGCGATTAGGATGTCATTAACCCGTATTTGTTCCCTTACCCACTCCGCCCTCTTCCGGTCTCTTAATGTTGAACCTATCATTTTTCTTTCCATAGCTCGCTGCGCTGTACTTAGGTTGAACCCTTTTCGTTAGCCTCCACATTTCTGCCCCATAGGTGTGTACCGATAAGATAGAGCGGTTGTATACTTTTTTTCTTTAGGGATGTTGGTAAACTGCCATTCATGATCTGAGAGAACCTGCCAAATGCGCTCCATCCCATTCTTATCCTTTTAGTTGTTTCACTCTCTTGACCCGGATCTGCAGTCACTACCTGCCCTAAGTAGACCTATTCTATTACCACTTCCAGCACCTAGCCAGAAATTGTGAACTGCTGTTCCCTCCCGAGACAGCTAAACATTGCTTTGGTTTTTCTGCATATTAATTTTTACACCCATGGTACTGCTCTACCTGTATAACTCATTTATCATGCGAAATTCCAATTAGGGAGGGCATTTCTAATACGCCTTTAATGTTGACAGACCCAAAAACATCATTCTGAATAAACTGAAAGTCCGAATTAAGCGAGCGCAAATAAACAAAAGACCAATTATTTAGCCTTGTGTACTTCACGCAAGTGCATTTTGCTCTCACCTTGACGACCGAGTACCGCGTGAGCTGGGCGATGAGCCTGTCCATGGCTCGGGTTTGCTTGGGTTTGAGGAACACGCTGCAGTACTGGCCTCGCGAGACGAACGAAGACGCTTCGGTGCCTCCGGGATCTTCGAGCCTCGTGGCTAAGCACTCGTCGTAGGCGCCCAGGTCACCGGTGGTGCCCTCCAGGATGCCCGAAGGGAACTTGCCCGTAGCGTCGAGAACTGTGCAAGGGACGACATCTCAAAAGCATGTATATAACAAGGACCTAGATTTCCTGCCGCAATCACAACAAAGCGCATAGAGTCCAAGGGCAAAAGTAAAACAAATCGTCACGTGGTAGTGTCAAAGCTAAATTTGTTTTAGCTGCAGTGCTGGACAACGATGCAGTGTGCGCTGTGATGTATCTGTTGTAACTTCATTCCCCACGTCCGGGGCAGAGTAGTTGTAAACAAAACGAGAAAGCCATTGATTGACATGGAAAACTTCAATCAATCAATCAATCAATCAATCAATCAATCAATCAATCAATCAATCAATCAATCAATCAATCAATCAATCAATCAATCAATCAATCAATCAATCAATCAATCAATCAATCAATCAATCAGTTTATTCTGCACTGCAGACATTTTACAGATTCAGGCCTGCCGAAGCCTCATTGGGCTTGTATGGCAGCGCCTGGCAGGTAGCGGCAAGTCGCGTGCGGCGCTTTACAAACTAAATGCGAATTCGAAATGCGGATTTGGAATACTTTGGAAGTCCGGACTGTAAAATTTGGTTGCAATGACTTTACAGAATAAAAAAAAAACGTCGGATTTGAACTAAAAAAATCGATTTGGAAACACGTCGATAGTATATTCGGAAAAAAAAAGGAAATAGAACAGTGTGCGGACTCTAGGGAATGTTATAGTAAGTTGGCTGAGGGGGAGGGGGAAGGCTGGATGTGAAACCGAGTAACCCCTTTTCTCGGTGTCCCATATCAAACAGAGAAAGAAAGAAAAAGAAAAGAAGGACAGAAGGAAATAAAGACATAAAGAAAGAATGAAAGAAAGGAAGAAGGAAAGAAAGAAAGAAAGAAAGAAAGAAAGGAAAGAAAAGAAAGAGAGAAACAAAGAAAGAAAGAAAGGAAGAAAGGAAGAAAGAAAGAATCAAAGAAAGAGGAAAAGAAAGCACCCAAGTAAGCTTAGCAAACAGGCGAAGGAAGATTTTTTTCCTCAGTTGATGTGCGGTACCACTGGGATTCATACTCAGCAACAACTATGCGTAAAATATCCAACATATCTGGGAAAAGAATTTTTGAGCGGGAAGCCGTTTATAAACGCATTTTTTTTTTCATATAATGTATAAGATTTCACTATAACAATGAGTATATCACAGATCACCCGACGGCAGTCCGGTTTTTTTTTTTCTATTAACGTTTGTGCTATCATCAAAAGCGTTCCCCGCTGGTTTTTTATGGCAGTCTCAACGGTTCGGAGCGATCGATGGAAACACTTTAAAAGAAAGATTTTTCAACATATGAGAACAATGAACCATTACCTTCAATATTTCCACAACAGTATTTGAACGAAAACATCTTGGACGGAGGTCCGTCCATAACAGTATCTTCCAATTTTCCAATTTTCAAATTTTTTGTCCCAGAAAGTTGGACATGAGCGGCTTTCGACTAGGCCCTCGCTACTTATCCGTAATGCAGGACTTTAGTAGGTAGCAGTGTTTGGTGGTCCCTACAAATGGTAGTGATCAGTACCAGCTTTTGATTCGTGCCTACTCGGTATTTGTTGTTAAACGCGGGAAAATTGCGAGGGGCTGTCAGTCCAAATTCACCAGCTTGAACTTTCAAAAAGAGAATCGGAGAACGTTGTAATCCGAATAGAACCAGCCACTCTTTTCTGACTGCATGGTTTCAGTTGTGTATTCAGAAGCTACCAATGCCTTTTTTATTGGGAATTTTGTTTCAAATGTTATAAGAGACCGGAACCACCAACATATTTAACAGGCCATAGAGCCTCGTTTGTTATCAGCATTAAACCGACAGATCGCTCCACCAAGTACGAACGTCCATGCAGTAGCATGGAAAGAATCTATTTCCTCACTCTTTTAGTTCCTGAACGGCAGGGAAAGTTTTCTTGTGTTGCCAATAAACCCATGAGACATTATGTTCATTCGATTGGTTTATAAGATGTTTGTTGGGCTTCTAATTGCAGTCTCCAAAATTAAAAGTGGAATTAAGTCCGATTGGTCTGATGACCTTTTTCTAGTTGAAGACTCAAATTAAGGTCCAGTGCTTAATTCCCCGTGGACGTGGAACACCACAGCTGGAGTCCCATTGTCTTCTGAACTTACCAACTAGATTCACACTTGAAGGGAATTTTGAAATTAGAACCTGGACATACAACTGGGAATTTCAAACTTGAAAACAACATTGTAGAATAGAATTGTAACTTGATAATCCCAACGGCAGATAAATCTGAAAACCTTGAACACAATTGGGCTGTCGAATTGGGATTCATATTTTTAGTCCGAACATCTGGCTCAAATTGGAGTACCTAGTTGCAAAAAATGGCCTCTTGGTTGAGGCGTGCACTGTGCAAGTCGCCTAGACGCATGTGCAAACAATACTGCACACTTATGGTAGATGTGAAAGTCTGAATCGTAGATGTCATTTTCCTGCGTTACTTTTCTGCAGAAAGGACTGCTACGAACAAAAGTGACTGGAAAGATCCTTCGTTCGCGGCATTGACAACCTCCTGGTTCGTTGAAATAACGTCGAAGGTTTCCAGCAGTGCTGAGCAGAGAGACTGCTGTGAGTCTGAAAGCAGCCCAGGTGAAAATCTTTCCCCGCTCAACTGGTTTATGGAACAATTTCCAGTTGGTTACAGTTGAAACCAGCTGGGTTCCAGTTGGTTCCAACTGGAACCAACTGGAACCCAGCTGGTTTCAACTGTAACCAACTGGAAATTGTTCCATAAACCATTTGGGCTGGGAAAGATTTTCGCCAGGGAGAGAAGGGGAGGAAGACAGAGAGAAAGGAGGAAAACAGCCGAAGACATCGTTGCCCAACGGGAAACTAGTGATGGTCTAAAATAGTGCTAAAAGGAAACATCAGTAGACAAAACGAGCTCCAGTATTTCAAGGGGCAAGAACGAGTTGGTTTGAGCGCAGAACATTGAGTTCTGGATTGTATACGTAGTCTTAGCCATTGGCAACCTCCTGGCTCGTTGAAATAACACCGAGGAACGTCGCTCACGTTCCTGCGTGGAAGCTGAGGCACGAGCTGGTGGCCGTCAAAGACAAGATAAAGACAGAGAAGTTTCCTGGCGTCATCTACAAGATTCCCTGCGCAGATTGCGACTACTGCTATATCGGCGAGAGCGGGAATTTCGAAAGACGATTGAGGGACCACAAGAACGACGTCAGGAACAAGAGGATTGCATCTAATGCACTTGCGGAACACGTGGAAGCCGCGACACACAGAATAGCTTGGGAAGAAGCACCAGTCATCGCAAGAGAAAAGAATTGGCTATCACGTCGATATCTGGAATCTCTAATAATCCAAACATCAGGAAAAACCCTTAACCACAACGCAGGCAATCTCCCGCCTACGTACGCAAGATGCTTGGGGCGATTACTGCAACGCACTTAAGCGATGTGCTTTGGGCTTTCCGTCCAGTGATCAAGGCTTCCGTATGGAAGCCGAAACGTCTTAGTCTTCATATTAACAACAAACTTTTGCTCGGCGTTCCATCCATTAAATTGAATAATCTTCTACCCGACCAGACGAGTTTCTGTGCAACGTTAGATTTCGTCTTAGCCATACACTGTGCACTACCGGCATCTTTGCGCGCGTCCAGTTCTCGTGTAGGAGAACAGGAAGCACACAGCCCGTTTTCATACTCACATCTCCAAGCAGCCATGTCCATCCTGAGCACTCTCCTAGAGAAGTCCATGAGGGCCCCGGTGCACGTCGCGGACACGTTGGCGTGCGCGAAAGACCTCTGCAGCACGGGCACCGCGCTGGCCACCAGACCTCGCAGCAGAGCCGAGGCTGCCGTGCCTTCCGGTGGGCCGGCCTTGCCACCACCTCCACCTCTGTCTCCGTCGTCCACAGCTGACAGCCCTTGTGAGACAACCGCGAGGTGCCCAAACACGCCGCACACGATCGTGAGGCCGCAGGCTGCCACGTGCTTGGCGCGCATAGCGGGGCGGTCGTGGCTCTCTCTTGCACGCGCAGGTCGGACTCTGGTGTAATAGGACAGGAGTAGGGGCAGTGAAATTAACTGCCCAGGAGGAATATTTCAGACCGAAGAGCGGCGCATGCGGACATAAAAAGGGCACACGACGAGCTACCTTCCTGTGCCCACTTTCTGTGTGTTTATTTTCATTTGAAAATCATCATCAGCCAAACTACGTCCACTGCAGGGCAAATGCCCCTCCCATGTCTCTCCAATAAACCTTGTCATTTGCCAGCTGCGCCCACCGTATTCCCGCAAACTTCTTGATCTCATCCGCCCACCTAACTTTCTGCCGTCCCCTGCGACGCTTGCCTTCTCTTGGAATCCACTCCATTACCATTAAGGACCACCGGTTATCTTGCCTTCACACTGCATTCCCTGCCCAAGTCCATTGCTTCCTCTTGATTTCGACAAGGGTGTCATTAACCCGCGTTTGTTCCCTCACTCACTCTGCTCGCTTAAATATGTACCGAGTAGGCCAGCGACAAGTTCTAAATCAACTGCTGCAAACAATATCGGGCAGACGAGAGTATGAGTCAGCCCTAACGTATTTTGCCGGATGAATTTTGGGACGCATCTGGCGCAGGCAGACGACGCACGTGGCAGGAGAGAAGCGACGAAGAGGCAAGTATGACTAGCCCTTTCTGTTTCTTCAAAGTGGAACAATCCTGACTAGCTCAGCTTTCTAACCTTGGGGAACATTACGGACGACGAAGTAATCCCTCGTGATTGATATCTGCATGGTAATTATGTCACCACGTTGCTTTTTTTTAAGCATGCGTCTCTGGCACGATCAGGCATCTGGAATGAGCCGGGACTACTTGATACAGCGAGGCTTGAGCGCACCACGGTTACGATTTATTAGGACTTGCCACGAGCTATGACATTAAAGGTACGGCGTATACCGCTGCCTTATTGCATGAAAGTTTACTCTTGTTCTGCGCGTACTTAAAAACAGAGCACAAGCCCACAATTAAACCTGTCACTTTTTCTGCCGATGACATCACATCATAGAGCGGATGCAGGAGCAATGATCTTTAGCATCACTGTTCTTTTTTTTAAGATAAATAAAAGCTTCGGTGAAATCACTAGGCAGCTTTTAGTCGCTCTTTTCGACAAGCCCGCGGACAAGGCGTGATGTCCCCCGGTCAAATTCTGTGCTGCTAAAACTCGAGTCTAAATACTTAACCGAACTTCTCCCCAAAAAACCTGTATGCAGAGAAAGAGAATTGTCTTGCTCTCTTACGCACATGTTGTAAGCGCATTAAAAGAAAAAAAAACGCAGATAAATAAAACGCAACCCTGTCCATTATCGGTATCCATTCGCGCTTTCATTTTGTGTGTATGATAACCTTCTTGTACTCTTTTATTTTTATGCGCTTAGCAACCACTCCACCAATCTGCCTAAAGAGCTTACAAAACAGCACAAATAACACGGTCGAGTACACAGCGCGAACATGTATACGCTCACACAGCGCCCTTCGTGTCTGCTATCTTCGTCTCTGCGTCAGTTTGCACCGTTTTTTAATCACGAACAACCAACTAGCTCACACAATTACCATTGTATGCCTGAATAGGTGTGTATTCTTGTCGACCGCGCATATTTCAGTTTGCAAAATATGAAATGAATCCAGACCAAATATAAAATTCCCACGTGCGGACAAAGTGGTTTTAAAAAACCTCGTGAACCGCGTGTTTTTGATCCCCGCTGATAAAATACCGAAACACTCACGTTCGCTCTGAGAGAGAAGCGCAGTGACCAACGAAGCGCAAGTCCCATCAAATCACCACTTCTGTAGACGACTTGTGCGGCCCCTTTCGATATGGCACAATCGTAGACAGTGACCTCGCACGTAAGTACCGGTGCGCCGAGCTGAGGGTTTTGGAAAAGGACGCATCGCAATGCCCGTGGCTGGCCAGCTCGGGCGATGCAGCTAATCAAACAGAGCTCGCGTATGACCGATGGACGCAAACGAAGGGCGGCAGTGCGTAGCAGCGCGTCGTACATGGCAGAGGCTGCCTTCATACAGTAGAGGTGCAAGGTCATCCCTCGATACGCTGACGCCTGAAAGTGTGCGAAACCAGGGTTCACACAAAAAAAAAAAGATCGGTGCGTGTTTAAGGAGGTTAGGGAGCCGAAAACATTTGCTTGACTGTGTTCGGCGCATGGTGGCCTTAGCTACTCATGTGCCATAGAACACGACACAACACAACCCAACACAACGCAACGCAACGCAACACAACACATACAACGATACACAACACAAGAAAACACAACACAACACAAAACAACTCAACACATCGGCTTAGAACGTTAGAAATAAACTTGGTCGTTCGAACAGTGACGCTTCATTGTTCCAGTAACACCAGCCAGTAAGACTTTCTCTTGTCATAGCTTCACGAATAACGCCTAAAAACAGCGACCGCGCGAGCTAGACAACTGTGATCATGCCGCACGTATCGTACGTATTCTGTTCACAAACGCCTGCTGACGTCACTAAACGGATTTCTTTTTCCTTTCCTTGGTTCTTAGAAGAGCCACTTATGGTGGCTTAGTAGTATTTGAATAGCAGGTGAGCGCCATTAGAAACTGCCGCTGCTGCAGAAACTGACGTGTTTTCACGAGCAGTATTTTTTTTTTACTCCTAATCCAACACAGCTAAGGCACATAATAAGTTCAAGTTGCCTCATCCCTGTCTGACCCTGCCCACGCAAACGTGTGGGTGCACAAATAATTATTTTGCACACTAAAGCAAAAATGAACGTGGTCAGGTCCATGATAAAGTTTTTTGAGGGTTTAGGAAATGAAGTTGTTTTGCTGGTTCTGGAATACACCCCAAAAGGGCCCTTCACCGCTTCATCAAAAGGGCGCGCACTTGAAAACTTCCCGTATGGCATTCAAGGATCCTTGCACGGTGCTAGAAGTGACGTTTTACCGGCGTTTGACTATGTGAAGGAAACTGCTTGTCATTTTTTATACCAAAGTCTTTGTTTCCTGCAACTTGATATATCTTTAATCTGTTTCATGTTAGATTTTCACAAAATAAAAATAAATAAGAGCCCACACTTGCGTGTGGGCTCACTCTCGCAATTATGGGTTTGATTTTCTAATGAGATGCTGCCAGACGCGTCCGACGACCGCAAAGAGTAGTGGCTGCATAATGAAATTGGACGATCCGTCCTTCCATTTAAACAATACTTATATGAGGGTGTGTCTCACTTACCATCTAAGTGCAGCTATAACCTTGAAAGGGCAGATACCTCCCCGGTCCGCATTGGTAGTCTTGGGCCGCACGCTCAACTCCTGTCACGGCAGCTTCGTTGCGATGCATGCGAAACACAAAAACTTTGGGGGACGAAAATTACGAGGAAAGTTTTGATTCAAGACCAAGTGCTCAAAAGACAGCGCGCAGACAAAGAATGACACGAGACAAGCGCTACCATCCTGAATAGTTTAGTCCAGAGTCCTCTTGCCCCTGCATGCCTGACAGCCCAGTTTTAGGGGTGGCATGCAAGAATCTACGACTGTTTTGTTCATGTAGCCGCACGGCAAGCAGGGTTAGTCAAAAGAGC